>NW_001834654.1:0-92811 GCF_000150035.1 Vanderwaltozyma polyspora DSM 70294
GCTCTTTTTTTATATCAAAGGGATTTCTTTTCACAAGGATTGGTTTTTATATATTGGGGTTTTTGGTAAGCATCCGGTACAAAAAAGAGAAAAATTTTTAGGAGGATAAATTTCGAGGAAAGGTAGAACCAAGGTTGGAGCCAGCTTCCATTGATTGAAAGAGGATGAAGCCATGTAAATTTGGATAGGGGAGTTAGATAAGTCTTGAATTTCTCGAAACTCTCGAAACTCTNCTCGGAATCAGTTTAATTAGTAATGAAAAAGAAAACCGAGAAGAAACAAAGCAGGAGGTAGGAAAGTATGAAAGTATGAAAGTAGGCAAACCGAAAATAGTAGTGTTTAATTAATATTTTAATTTTTGCTGGTATTAATTAATGTTGAACCTTTCTTGAAATGGTATGAGGAAAAGAGGTGAGAGAGAAGATAGGATAGCAGTTGCAAGTACAAGCAAGATGCAAGATATTACAGAAAGATACTGATCATTAGGATCTTGATTTCTTATTTTGCAGTTTGCAGTTTGCGGTTTCGAGGAAGCAGAGCAGAGGATTTATGTAGTCGGAGAAAAAAAAACAAAAGAAGTAAAACAGTGAGCAGTATAGTGAGAACCAGAGCGAAAATGTGTGAGTTAAGTAGATATCGATGGAGTGGTACGGCAGTTTGAGTACCGCAAGGAAAAACTAAATACGTCAAAAGCAACAATTTGGATTATTTCATGGTGAGAGAGAGAGAGAGAGATTATACCATACTTTGCTAAATTTGTGATCAATAACTAAAACACACACCCAAGATGGATCTGAGTATGTTGAAATAGGATATAATTGCTGCTAAAGGACGCTATTTCATTTCGAAAGGAATCGAGAGAGCTATACAAGCCTCTGTTGGGAGAGTCAAGTGCAGTTGCAGTTGCAGTTACAGTTACAATGTGGTACAGCGTACGTAGATGGTATCTCTTATTATGTTTTTACCGACACAGGTCATGTTGCCTTACCAAAGAGGATCGAAATGGATAGAACTGAATCTAACGAAGAAGAAAAGGATGATGATGATAGGAATAAACAATAGTAAGATTCTGTTTCTGCTTTTGATTCAAACTGGGTGTGTTTGTGTTTGTGTTTGTGTACTTATGGTGAGGATTGAACTCGACAGAACTAGATATTACGTCTTGTGGCTGCGCGTTTGTTCTTGGGGGTGGGGAGGGCAGTTTGTTGGATTCGGAATGACCACGGTTTGTGAGAAGGTAAGGTGCGCACGGGGACAGCAAGACAAGACAAGACAAGACAACGTAATATGAGGCATTTCTGAAACACCTATTGTTAAACGATGAAACTGTCACGGAAATATTTATAACACGAATGCCGTGTGATACGATATAGTTATGATCGTGCTCGTGCCCTTGTTTGTCTCTTTGATTTCGAGTGGTGTTTTCTTTTTTCCGGAATAAGCTTTTTCCTCCTTTTGTATCTGCGGCATTAAACGTGTGTGGGCAGGGTGTCGGTGTCGTCCACGGGGGTGGCTGGGAGCTCTTGTTGGGGGATAGTTCTTGTCGTTTTGTGGTTATCCCTTATTTCTACACTGATGCTGACCTCTGGCCGTACGGAACTCTGTCTTGCGTTTGTTGTCTGGTTTGTGTGGTACGCAATTCCGCCAAAGACAGGCAGCTCTTGTTCTTCTTCTCTTTTGGGCAAGTAATGTAAGCACTAGGACTGGAATTGGCATTGGTATTGGCATTGGCACTATTCTTAGCAAGATTATTGTTGTACTTTGGAACTGTGGTGTACGGTCAAAAACACTGGTCGGAGAGAACAATTTGGGGGGAGAAGAAGAAACTATACCATACCATTCCTGTAGGTCACGTTATCCATCTCAGCTTGTTTAGCTCTGTTCCCTTCCTCTTGTCTGTACCAGATATTCCTTGAGATATACAAACTATATTCTAAAATCGGCAACAAACTGAGATAATTGGAACAATAAAAAAGAAATAGTAGTAGCAATGGCAACAACATAGACAAATACAAATACAAATACAAATACAAATTACTTAATTCTTAATTCTTAATTCTTAATAAGTAAACTTCAATGTATATCTCTGCAACCACGTGATTTATGCTCTGTTCTGTTCTTTTTTTGTGTATTTCCTGGAGAAAGAATATAACTCTTGATCATGTGACTATCACATGATTAACTTACTATTCTACAGTTTAATTCTTTTTTTAAATATCAAAACTTATCACTTTAAGATCAATCCCAAAGAAACTATTTTAAAATCAATCATCTTGTAATATTAAATACAATATGTCTTTGAACGGCTGTATAAACACTACTGCCCCAGTATCATGCACTCAGGATTTTAATATACTTTTGAACTAACACTAATTCTCTCTCTTCTCACCCTATAAACCCTCATTCATTACTATATGGTGCTCAATTATGCTAAAGAAAACTGTTGTTTCGAAATATACCGCTAGCTATACCATTAAAAGACTCTTGTCCAACAATGCAAGTAAAAAAATTATAATAGATCCCAGTACAGTAGAATTCACTAAACGTAATGATTCTATTTTAAAAAATTTAAATCTGTTCTATCCATCAATGACTGATATCAACAATAACACTAATAATAGTAATATTGGTATAAAGGCAAAAAGTATCAATCAATTCCAATTGGATTATTCAAATATTAATGAGGATTCTACTAACGATATAGTATCAATTAATGGGAGAATCAAAAATATAAGATATTCTGGTAAAAAAATTTGCTTTATAGATTTGTATGACAGTAATAGAAACGATCAAGTTTTGCAATTAATTATAAACTTCAATATAATCTCAAAATTTAATCAAAATAATCTAACAAATGAAATTTTCACTAAAAATATCAACCTGTACAAAGTAGGTGACTACATTCATTCAATTGGTTATCCTGGTTTGTCTCAATCACATCAAAAAAATTTATCTTTAAAATGTAATCAATTACCAAAATTTTTATCAACTGCTCAATTACCATTACCTCCAAAATTAGCAGATCATAATAAAATTAAAAATAATAGAGTAGTAGATTATCAAGTTAATGGTGTTTCAAGCTTAATACTGAGAAGTTTCATTATTAAACAAATAAGATCATTCTTGGATATCCAAAACTTTATTGAAGTTGAGACTCCAATATTATCCAACAAATCAAATGGTGCTCATGCGACACCATTTGAAACAAAATTATCATCAATGAAGCATGATCCATTACAATCTAATCTATTTCTAAGAATATCTCCAGAGCTGTGGCTGAAAAGATTAATCGTCAGTGGTTTAGACAGAGTCTATGAAATTGGTAAAGTCTTTAGAAATGAAGGTATTGACCAAACGCATAATCCAGAATTTACAACTCTGGAATTCTATCAATCTTATGCAAGTCTAGAGGACCTAATTAATCAATCTCAAGATTTATTCAAATTCATTTTGTTAAACTTGAATGATTCTAAACTAATTCATGGAGATGCAAAGGAAGTTACTTCAAAACTAATTAATGAACTTTCAAACAATAACTGGAAATTCAACCGTGTTGATTTCTTGCCAACTCTCACAAAGGAAATTAATAACGGAATCGATTACACAAAATTTGATTTAAACGATTCAATTTCTTTATTAAATTCAATACCATCAGACGCCAGAAATAAAATATTGCCTGCTTCTTCAGAAGAAGGGTTCAAAATATCTTCACAACAAATTTTGGACAAACTCTCATCTTACTATATCGAATCGAGATATTGTAACTCTTTGTTACCCACTTTAATATACCATCATCCCACTGTAATGTCACCATTGGCAAAATCTAATCCAGCAAATCCGATTATTTCAAAAAGATTCGAACTATATATAAATGGGAAAGAGTATATTAACGCATACGAAGAAGAGAACTGTCCTCAAGAACAAGAGCAAAAGTTCTTAAACCAAAAGTTCGTTAATGAAAACTTCAATGATACAGAAGCGTTATCGATAGATAGTCAGTATATAGAGGCAATGAAATGGGGGATGCCCCCAATTGGTGGCCTGGGTTTGGGAATCGATAGACTATGTATGTTACTTTTGAATAAGCAACGTATTGATGAAGTCCTCTCATTTGGTTGTATTGACGCTGTAAATAGACAATAGTCATTCGAAAATCATCTTATAGTTGAGATTCACAACCGACAGGGAAACAAGCTTTCCAAGAAAATAACAAAAAAATTGGGTATCGACTTTTAAGTAGATTTTTATACTTGTAAATATGCATTAAATATCTATAATGACATACTTGACCCCATTTTTGATTGTTTTGTATAAATTGTATTTTCTTCTAGTTTCCTCTGTCGCTATTGTTTCATATTTAATCTTAATAATCTAAAAGGCATCGCTACGCGTAAATTGATCCAATTATTTAATATACATACACGTTAAAAGAACATTAATACTATGGTAAAGTTGATTAAATAGAAGCATTGTACTGTATTTTTGCGAAAGTTGGGAAGTACAGACAAGTTATCTGAGATAAGAGCATATCAAGAATGGTTTCCTTACCTCCAACAGTATTAACATCTCTTGGTACACTTCATACCAAAACTTACTATTCAGAGATCCCGGAAGTTATTAAGAATGGTGTTTCCTCATCGCCAGTGATTCTTGGTGTAGATGAAGCTGGACGTGGTCCAGTAATGGGCCCTATGGTATATGGTATTAGCTATTGTACAAAGGAGTATCAGGATACAGTTTTAATTCCAAAATATGCATTTGATGATTCTAAGAAATTGACAGACAATATACGTAGAAATTTATTCAGTAAAATGTATGATCAAAATGGCGATGGAACTGGTGAAATTGAGATTGATGGAGTGGGATATGCTACAACTGCAATCACGCCTGTTGATATTTCAAGTGGTATGTTAAGATATCCACCTTCTCAAAATTATAACTTAAATGAACAAGCCCATGACGTTACTATGAATTTAATACAAGGGTTAGTAGAAAAAGGTGTTACAATTGATCATGTATATGTCGACACCGTTGGACCACCTGTTTCTTATCAAAAGAAACTGGAAACTAGATTCCCTAACATTAAATTCACGGTTGCCAAAAAAGCTGATTCTTTATATTGTGTTGTCAGTGTGGCGAGTGTCGTCGCTAAAGTTACTAGAGATATTATTTTGGAGCAAATGAAAAGTAATGAAAATGAAATTTTGGGTTCTGGATATCCTTCAGATCCCAAGACTACTGCATGGTTAGCAAAGAATCAGAAGCAATTGTTCGCATGGCCTCAAAGTCTCGTCAGATTTTCCTGGCAAACTTGTCAAACTTTAATTAAAGAAGATAAGCATAAAATTGGTATGGTCCCAATTGAATGGGAGGAAGACTACATAAATTCAAAAAAAAATATGTCCAAACAATGGACTAAACCAAAGACAGATAATAAAAAAAAGGTGATAACTTTGGACAATTGGTTTCTATAAAACTATTGAGATGTCAGCATATTTTCTCCCAAAACTATAAACAAGTATCAATTTGGAAAAATTGAAATTGTTGATAAGCATTACTGTAATTTATAATGATAACATAAAAGTATAGATATATAATTTTTGAAATGCTGAAGGTTGTTAATCAAGAATTGGTGTTATTTCAAGTAAGTTCTGCCTTGATAGTCCTATGATTTCATTATGCACTATGTATATTCATCACTTAATACGGATATTTGTATGATAAGATTCGAATGAGAATTTGACAATTTAAAGAAGGATAATTAAAGTTGATTTAAACTGGACTAGAATTGAATTAAACATATTTAAAGGGGATTTTGTAGTCTAGAAAGCTTCAATAAGTTCCAACCAACAGCCATAAATACAATGATCTCATTACCATCCTACATTTTAAGTGACGAATCTAAAGAACGTATTTCCAAAGTTTGGAATATGACCCACACTATTGCTCATTATGGCTGGATTCCATTTATTTTATATTTGGGTTGGACTCATACTGCTAACAAGCCAAATTTGTTCAATTTATTGTCCCCATTACCAAGTGTTTAAACCATATTACTTTGAATAATCAATATTAGGATTATTTTTGGATCCTCTTTTTTGTTTTATCTTTTCTGTATAGGTAATTAAGTATATGAAGCATCCACTTGTATTTAAATAATTGTTTTAATCAATTATTATTATAAGTTGTTTGGCATCACTTTACCACACCGTGGTAATAATAAACATGTAACAACTTTATTCTGTATATAATCTATCTAATTTAATCTATGAAAATTATAATAGTATAATATTGTAATATTTTAATGTCAAATTGAACTATTAGTGATAATTTGCAAGGTAATTCAAATAATTAAACAGATTGTAGGGTATAAAAAAGGATTGTTTAATATTTCTTGTTTATTGTTTATTAATTATGTTGATATACAGAAAAGATAAAAAATACATTTATTAATATTCGTTATGATCTTGATATCAATTTATTTAGTAACCAAAAGTAGCCAATTTCTTAGCAGCTTCGGATTCAGCGGCAGCAGCAGTAGCAGAAGCGACCTTCTTGTTGAAAGCCTTCTTCTTGGCATAGTATTCAGCAGATCTGACCTTTCTCTTTTCTTCCAATTTGGCGACAACGTCTTCGTATTTCCAACCAACGGAAGTAGATAATTTACCCAAAGTAGTGTATTTTCTACCTGGCTTCAATCTCAAAACTCTCAAAGCTTGTGGAACAACGACTCTCTTCTTCTTGTCGTATGGTGGTGGAACACCTTCAAAGACCTTTAATCTTTCCATAGCAGCCTTACCACGAGCAGTCTTGTGAGAAACCATACCACGGACAGCCTTGTAGAAGATTCTAGATGGGGCTCTGAAGTGGAATGGACCACGGGTTTTGTTGAAAGCAGTAGCTTTTCTCAAGTAGTCGTGGTACTTCAACTTGTTTCTGAAGAATTCACCAGAGATGTTTAAAGCTTCAGCTCTGACGACGACGATTTTTTGACCATTCAACAATTGCTTAGCAACAGTGGAGGCCAAACGACCGACCAAATGGCCCTTACCTATTAAAAAAATAATAAAATATAAAAGTTAGTAAACATTCATTCATATATTCAAACAATTGAGAACAATGAAAATATACATATTGAAATATCTCTTCAAATGATTTATACTATATTTTATCCGGTTATCCTGTATATTATCACTCCTAATAATGCTCTATCTATATTTTTCTTCTTAATATCTAATACTGAAATAATTTGATTCATATTAATCAACAGAGTAATTTAGTCATAATAATATGTTGGATCATTCCAATACTATCCAAATATAATTATCACCTAGTATACACTTGTCCAATATATGTATCTAATGTAATCCGATTCATAACATAATGTAGGTCTTATATGGTTAATCATTACAAAATAATTTTCTCTTAAATTAAATGGAACAGGTAACATTATATATCATAATTATCAGTTGGGTGTTTCAACATTATATTTTCATTACATATTATTCTATCATTTGGCAATATCTTATCAACGATATATATAAGCAGTTTGCTTATGTTTTTATCTTTTTGAAATAATAACTAGTACGTACCATCAATGACAACGACTGGTTCGAAAGTAGACATCTCTCTCTTGGTTTGTTGTTTCCTTAAACCTTTCCTCAACAGCTGATAATACTAATCAATATTTATATATATCTTAATACCACGATTTTTAATGAAATCAATAGACTCTACATCAAGCTAACATTACGGACAATTAGACTATCCTCTAACAGATTCCTCCAAGGTTCGTGATATCAAACCTGAGCTATCATAAACTAAGCTCAATCAAGATTGAAGATACCAGCTACCAACCACCAAAACTACTGACAATTCCATCTAGCAACACCAAGATGGGATATCAATATTTCACAATTAACCTAACAATGCTCAATTCAATTGATGAATTATTAGGAAACCCAAACCTAAAGGAACAACTGGATATCGAGAACCTAGTGAGATAGGCAAGATTAACCTAACCAAAGACTTTGTCAATGCCTTAGTCCATTACCATCAATTCGATGGGATAGTTAGGTAGATACCTTCTACCCACGATCATTAACAAGACAAAAAGTTTCACTGAAACTTTTCCAAAGTTGCAGTAAAGGCGATGCCTATCTTCTCTAGTTTGAAATTTCGAGTGAGTGAGTCGCTTGCTTATCGAGGAAATCAATTCAATTCAATTCAATGATGTTACTTATTGGACTGACATCCACTGCCACCCACCAGTTCTTCGGTTCTGCGATGAGAATCGAACGGCATGCGAGCGAAACTTTGAACGTGAACAATTTCCTGTCTAGCAAGAGATTTGATAGGAGGCTCCAAATTATTGTCCTTCTAGAAAAGACTAACTAGCTAGTAGCTATATTCTCTCTTTTCCTCTTAGTACTTTCAAATCCAAAACGCGCGATCTCCGAACCCATGTCCTTCAGTTTCTCGTTTTCAATTTTCTTCTAAGGAGAGGAAAAAGATGAAGACGACAAGGTTGTACAGAAAAAACGTGATATTTCAAAAATATTTCGCGGTGTGCGTGTGTAAGTATTTGGTTACAGGGTGTATGGAGTTTGGAGAATCAGACACAGTCACTTAGAATTATCTTTTTTTACCTTATTTCCTTTTTTGAAGGAATAGGAAAACTGAACGTATTAGATCACGAGACCAATCGATCTGAATAGAATTTAGTGACATATTCAGCAATGGTATTACCTTTAATTAAATTAATAGATTTAGGTCTCTTTGCTGGATTGTCACTTGACTTATTAAGGGATTTATTCAACTCGTTAGAAGGGAATGTCACTATAGAACGTAATTCTATTGAATTATCATCCTTGGGTTGATTAGCTATGGCTCTTATTCTTAATAGGATATCTCTAAGAAATAAATGAGTACGTTCTTGAGATTCCTTCATCTGTGTATTTCTAAACATGACTTCTAAACCGTTAATAAATACAAGTATTCCATATGTATTATGCAATGAATCCGGTTCTTTGTTTCTATGTTTTATATTTTGTTTCTTCTGTATTTTATCAATACTTATTAACTGTAACATCTTGTTAGTTATTCTATTCAATTCATATAGATCTAAGCAGGTCATTATTCTTATATAATCATATATACGTTTATTATCCTCATTGACAGGTACCAATTTTTGAAATTGGGTCAACGGAAATGAATTTGTTGCATCGATATAGTACAATTGCAATGGTGTATTATTTTCAATTTGAGCATTTAATGTTGTAGAGATTAATTTAGCTATTTCTAAAGATGATGGCGATCCCCATACCGTCAACAATGGAAAGTCATCAAAAGTTCCTTCCATTCGCCACTTTGTACTAGTTACTACCGGTGTCTACTTCAAGTTCAAGGTATCATAGATACATGCTTTTTTAAACGCCTTTACTACTCTGCTTTGATTTTATATTCTTAAATTTTAAGGTTTTTTCTAAATGAAACTTTCGCGATGCCTTTAAAGATCATTTAATAAAAATTGTGAATCTAACTCAAAAATTGTGAATCTAACTCAAAAATTAAGAAAAACACAATGACGACAGTAAATATTAGTTGGTTATAGACTAGATTGTTGACGTCTCTATTTATGTTATCAGTAATAGTTGTGGTGGGGGAAATGTGTTGGTCATAAAATACATATATGTTTATAAAGAAAATTATAATTGTTTTATTTACTAGGTAATAAAATCTCAGAATTTTCTGGATCAATTATTAATGCTTCGCTCGTTTTCAATTTAGGCACATTTAGCTTACTTTGACGTTTTAACGGCGAAGATGCAAAATCAGGCAAGCCACATCCATCATCGCTATCATTCTGTGGTAATTTCTTTTTTGTTTCTTCCATTTTGTTCTTTTCGATATCTTGTGTTAAACCTTGAACATCATGACCTGACGTCAACTGTACTAGATTCCAGACACTAGGCGAACTTAATATTCTTTGTGATTTATTACTTCCAAAGAATAAAAAGGAATTCTTACTGTTATTGTTTGGTGTTAGCTTTGCAAGTTCAAATTTATCAGTGGAATGAAAATTAATACCTTTTGGTGAACTACGTCTCGACTTACTTAGGTTCCTATTCGTAGAGGTTAATGGTAAGTGTCTTGGCGAATTGTTGTAATTTCCACTACCTCTTTCAGGGGTATATGCTTCAACTGCACTAATTTGAAATCCTCTTGCTGGGGACCTCGTCATATCGTCATTGGTTGGTGAGAGTGTTGGCAAATTTGTATGAAAGGGGATATTATGAACAGCCGAACCATGCTTCGGAATTTTGATCACTGGTTTAGGCAAATTGATATTCATTATATTTGAATTAAATACAAACAAATTTTCTTTGGAAGTTGATTGTCCTAAACCTCCTCCAGGCGTTGTCATAGCAGAGTCCATTTGGGGTTTACTAAAATTATTAGAGTTATTCTTAAAGGACAATAACGTGTTAGCATCATCATTTGCAATAATCCTAGGGACATTTATACGTTCGTAAGGTGTTTGCGTTTGAGAAGTCTCTGATAAATTAGGATCTATTCTATCGGCTTGTAATAATAATTTAGAAGCAGCAGATTTGTCAGACGGAGAATTTGTCTTCATAATAATGCTGGAGTTTTCCTTTTTGACTTCTTGAGATGGTAGCTTATTATATTTAGACATATGAATTTGAAGTTGTCTCGCAACTGAAGTTCCTTTCCGAATTAGCTTGGAGTTTCTTCCTGATTGCCATTTTTTCAAAAATTCTTCCTCGTAATCCTTGCTTATTCTCCATTTCATACCTTTACCAGGTTCGTTAGCAGCTCTTGGGACTTTCTCAAAGGCCTTATTTAGAGATAAATTGTGTCGTATCGAATTCTGCCAACTTGTATTTGCATGACGATAATATGCATAATTAGTGGATATATGTGAGTATATATCAGATAGCGAAATTTGACCATCTCCAGATGATAATATAGCCTGAGTGATTAATGTGGCATATGAATGCGCAGGTTTAATATTTTTATTCTCATCATTTGATAAATCAGATGCGAAATCAATGGTTTGTGGAAATTCCGAACTTATGCTATTTTCAATTCGAGTCTCATAGCCATGAGAGTCTACAAACCTATGCTTAATCTTGTTGTCACCGCCACCAGAAGATTTAATAGGAATTGGCATGCTAGGCGCGGATAAAATATTTCCTTGGTTGCTTTTTAGCCTATTACCTTGAATTGACTTTTTGTAAACTTTATTGCTTGCAAGTTTACTATTTTCGCTTCCATACATTTTGAAAGTGATGATCTGTTGCTGTTGTTGCTGCTGCTGTTGCTGTTTTTGTTGGCGTAATGGTGGGGACTTCGATTTGCTTCCTTCTTTATCGGAAGGAGTACTCAAGTTTTCAAATTCTGTTGATGATATTGCTGAATCTTTAATTACATCTGTCAGTAAAATATGATCATCATTTACTTTTGATCTGTCTTTTGAATTAAATAATTCGCCATATTTTTCAACAAGCTGTGGTAGAAATTTTTCAATACAACGTTTTGAGATATACGGTGTACGATCAGGTAAAATAAATATCATTTGTGTACCACCAATTTCTACTATTGAGCCTGAATATAATGCATATGGTGGTGAATTGATAGATAATTTTTGGAAATTAACTTTGGCACCATTTCTACCAAGCACACTAAACTCCCAATTTCCCGTCTGCATGTTAAAACTAATAGAAGCATGCTTTCTTGATACAACTTTTGAAGGACCTAAATCTATAGTGATAGATGATGTGGAATTTTGATCATCATCCTTCTTTTGTGAATTACCATCTAAATTGATATTTCTACCAATTAAAATTTCTACATGCTTTACATAATAAGTCCAATCAACTCCTGATAACTTAGCGTATGCTTGAACTTGTATATCTTGGTTTTTTTCGTTTGCATATTCTCTTGAAACAACAGTATTGTACTCAGGTTTATATAGCACTGAAGTAATAGCTTGTATAAAATATTGCTGCTGTACCTGTGAGTATCTGTTAAATTCAATTGATTTTATTAGTTTCTCATCTTTATCTTGAAAACTCATACTGTACCCTCTTCACAAGGTATCACGATCATCAACAACTTCACAAATAAACTCTGCCCGTTATCACAAGGTAATTGATTTAAAGTATAATAACCAAATTAAAATAATAATCTATTTAATTAAAATTGGTATTGTACAATTGGCTTCATTTTATTCGAATAGGTAGTTCATCGCTTGATTTAAATGTCAATAAAGGGAATTTTGGCGTTTTTCATCGATTCCAATTATAAAAAGGGACAATGTACGAAAATAGAAATTTCACGCATTGTCTAAGAAGTTAGGTAGTAACAAGAGATTAGTAGTGAACTTGAGATGAGACGAGATGAGATGAGATGAGATGAGATAAGATCAACTAGACCACAAATTGCAAATAATGAATGTTTTTTATTTGTAGATAGTTTAAAACTTTAAAATATTATGAAATCTGGCAATTTAAATAGTACATATTTTTTAGGAATATGTATTATTAAGTTATGCTTTAAAAATTACAAAAAATTTTCCACTATCTAGTACTATAATGAATATTTATTACTGATAATATCTTTAATTAAAATCTATAATAACAATTTGATAAAATTCATTTCTCACTGCTTAATTTGTTTTGAGCTTTGTTCGATGAAAAATGTGGTAAATGATAATGTTTTTGAGAGCGTCCTTGTTTCGTTTGTTCCTTGTTACTTTTTGTAATACTGATTGGACTTCCATAGGGATATGGAGCGCTCAATCCTAGTGAAGGTGAGGAAGATGCTATTCTTAATGCAGTAGAGTCTGATTCATATTGTAAAGGTGATGATTGTTCATGAATTGTTTGTGACATTAATTGTTGATGTTGTTGATGATATTGCCATTTTCTTCTATTTCTTTGAGTAGCGCCTGAGAATCCTTCAAATCTAAATAGAGTATCTTGAGGAGAGTCTGATGGTCTTGATTTAGATGATGATAACAATGCTGAATTAGGTGACTTCAATAGTTGGGATGTTCTGGAACGAACAGCATTTAAGTCAGGAGTTACAGCAGCTTGATTACGCATCGGACTTCTTGAATATAAAGACTCAGGAATTCCTGTTTCCGCGCTTTTATCAGCTGTAAAAGAATCAACAAGACTAGTCTTGAAGGAAACGCTGGAAGGAGTTCTCATTAGACTTCTATTTAATATCGCTGAAACTTTTTTATCATATAGCTGTGGTGCAGAATCTAAAGTAGAAGTTTGAGTTGATTTTGTAGTATCCATAGAAGCAGATCTATCATGGTTAAAACCATAGACAGAGTCTATTCCATTTTGAGGAACAGATCCAACCATTGTATTCATAGTGTTCTTGGTGAAAAAACTGTCTAAATTATCTAATTCAGCCCACATATGACTTAAGGAAGCATCATTTTCTTCAGCTATTGATATTGTTTCACTTGTATCCATTGGACGCAAATTGTAATCATTTTCTACATGAAATTCTACAATATCCTCTAAATGAGGTGGATCTTGGGAAACTTCAGCTTCATCGGTTTCTCTAGCAAATGTAGTAAACACGGCATGTACATTATGCCTAGTGGTGGCGGCTGTCATACCTGGCATTGGAACAGACCATCCACTATCTTCAGGAATACCAAATATAGTAGTTGCTGCATTGGTTCCATTTTTGAGGTCTTTGTTACCCATACTAATTCTTAACACATCCTTATCCATTTTGCTACCTGAAATATTTGGAATACAGTCTAAAACTTCAAGAGCTTGGGTCTCATATTCCGTAAGTAATAGTCTTAACAAAGGTGATATTAAATCTGCACCAACACCAGTGAATTCTGGCAAATTGAAATCAACTAAAGGTAGAATGTACTTCAAGATTTTCATAGTTTGAAGTTTAATCCAACTGGTCCTATTCAACAGTAAGCCCAATAAGAAAACTATTGTTTGAGCTGTATATTTTGGAAAGTAATTCCTTGTAATAAAATTAACTATCTGACTTAAGAAATCACGTTTTGATCTAAATTTGTTTTTGGATAATGAATCGACAACTCTTGCCAAAGACGGTTGTTCATTAGCATTAGCTAAAGAAATTAATGACTCACAAGCATCCAATATGTTTGTAAAATCTTCGTTATCCATGGCATTCAAAAACCTTGGAAGATTGGCTACTAAAGCAAATAATAGCCTAGACTCTGAATTAGCAATGATTCTGCTATTTTTCAATAAATTTAATTTGTCTAAAAATTTCCATGTTATATCCATAGAATTTGACGAACGTAAACCAGTCATCACAATTTGTTGCAACCCATCAAATCTCCCCTCCCAGTTTGATGGAAATATTGCAACTAAACATTGAACAGTGTCTGGTGAATCTAAATCAATTTTGGATATAAACTTGGAAAAGCATGATAACACTTCGATGAATTCCAGTTCATGGACACTATTTAAGCATGCAGTTATTGACCAAAATAATTGAGGGAAATCTATTAAATTTGCCGGCTCTAATTCTGCTGTAATAGCATTTAAAGTCATCAAAATTTGCATTGCAAAGCCCTGAATATCTGTATTCTCATCGGCAATTGTGTTCGATAATCTATGGATCATATCACGTAACATATCTTGGTCGATAAACGTTAATAAGGATCTAAAAATTTGGAATGAGCGGCAAGCTACATGTCTTACTGAGCAAGTAGTTGCCCATTTTAATGCTATTCTTTGCCAATCGATTTGAAGTGATTCAATTCCAGAAAATATTGAAATGAGATGTCTAATCAGCAAATCCATCTTCTTGGGCGATCTAGCTCCTGATTTATCCCTAATTAAATTGTCATAGGACCAAAGCATATTTTTATCTCTAAGTAATCCAACTGCTTTCTCTGATTCATCTTTGACTGGAGCCAAACTAAATATCAAGTCACAGACTATCCTGGAAGCACTTTCTTGAATTAGTGGCACATAATGATCTAAAAGACAAACCGCTACATGAAGTAATGTCGGTACACGATTCAAAACAGAGTCATGGGCAGTAGCTAATAAGCTAGCCAAAAAAATTATTGAAAGTTGAGCCTTCGAAAAGATAACACCACCTCCTGTGTAATCCAATAGATCCCATATATCTGCAACAAATGAATATTTACCATTGTCTGAGGCTTCTGCTATATCTAAGGTTGTTGTAGGAATCATTGATTTCGGTTGAAGGTTATCTAGTAACGAATCAATTAAGCCAATACTTCCAGGAACATGGGACAAATATAAAACTACATCCCTAGAATACTGAACAAATATTGGATTTCTGTGGACAATGGATGAAGTGATAATGTAATCTAGAGTCACAGGAATGTTTTGAAATGAATTACCCTTTCCAAAAGAGATCCATAGTTGCTCGATGTTTTCTGGAAGGGAATCATTCAATTTTATGGTAAGATAAAACATGTTTTGTAATATCATTATTGTATCGAAATCATCTATTCCCTTTACAGTCAGCTTATTGACCCATGGCACTAAAAGAGTCAAAATATCTTTTTTCGATTCTAACGAAAACACATCAATAGTTTTGACAATATTCGAAAAAATTGTCATACATAAATCTGCTGATAACAGTTCTGCATACATGCTAGAAATTTCTTTTGCTGTTGATTTAAAAACCATCTTTGATGAGTTTGATAATCTTTCTTTGAAAACTTTTGTAAATGAAGAATTGTGTATTTTTGTTTCAACAGCAGATAATAACTCGACTGCATAACTTCTAATTTCTTCTTCATCCGCAATTATCCCTAACAAACCCAATGAAGCTAATTCATGTTCTTCTAGTAATAATGTGTCCATCCTTAGTAACGACTTGCATAAAGTTGTGTAATAAAATATTGAAACAGTCATTTCAATTTTCTCATTTAAGCATTTGGACAACACTTCTTTGTAAAGTTTGACGTTGTCCTTGTTACTTTCTAGAATACCTTCAAGAGCACAAACACCTAGCTTATTGATTGATTTTAAATCCGATGCGAATAATGATTCTATCCAAGATAGCAAACCACTGGTATCAAATGATACCATCAATTGTAGATCTGGTGATGAAGACACGGAATCTACTATTGGGCTTGAACATAATGCAACCATGGTTTCCAAAGCTATATGTTCTAGCTTACCTTTCTGAATTTCAATACCACTCATTATAGCCGCTTTATGTGTTGAATTTTCTGCTCGTTGTACCATTGCTGAATATCGGTTCTCGCCAATATATGCATGTTCTCCATAGCCGCACCATTCCTTTAAAAAATTAAAACAGGAAGTTCTAGCCTGAAATGGGAATAGTTGTTTAACATCCTCGTGATCTTTAACTACATTGTAGTATGACAATAGTAACTCCGTAAAATATATTCTTAGAGGTTGGTATTCATAAGAATATTGGATTGAATCATCTTGTAAAAATTGTTTTACCGACTTCAAAAACTCAGATAGCCTTTCAAATATCCATTTATCTCCAAAAACAACTGGTTCCTTTAAAAATTTTGAAAGAATTGATAAAATTTGAAATAATTCAGATTTCATCTGATTGTTATAGTTATCTTTCCAATTGGTCAACGATTTCGTCACACTCTCGATATAAGCTCGATAAATATTGACATTCATTGAACTTAACCCTATAATAATAGAATCCTTAATTAGTGACGACTTTGAATTCAATAATGGCAGAACCATTTTAAATATAGATGTAGCAGATTTGATTTTCTGATGTTGTACAGTAAATATTTGCTGGCTCTTCTTTTTCCCTGTTGAAACATTTGATGGGGGGATTAATAATCTTTGATTGTTTGTCGAAGTTAAAAAGGTGCACGCTACAATTAGGTAGATTTTCCATTGTTCTGTTACAATTTCAGGAGAAGCATCATCTGGTCTAAATGATGGATCGTTCGCAATCTTAAGTATTGTATCATGCATTTGTACTAGACGAACGCAAACAATAGACCTACATAAGGCCATAGTTACCGGACAATCGATAAAAATCTGGCTAAGAAGTTTTGGAAAAGCTCGCATCCATAATGCGGTGTCGACACTATATTCTGATTCTGCCAACTTTATCAATAGTCCTTTTCTAAACTTTAGTGTTAATTTGGACAATCTTGAGCTTTCTGTAGTATTTAACGTACCATTTGGGATATAAATTAAAGATGAGACATCTGCATTATTCAACAGATCTATTAGTCTGGTGCCGCGGTCGGCGGCAAAATGAGATGATGAACGCGAATGGCCTTTTTGTAATGATGATGTCTTTTGAACCATAACTTCATCAAACTTTGATATTATTCTTAAAATCCTTATTGCCAGCATACGGACGCCAGAATCGTTTGCACACAGAAAAAATAAACCATTCCCTTCCACTTCTTCAATTACAGCAGCAGTGTTTTTCCATTGTAAAAGATGTGCCTCATTGGCATCATCCACATCAACTTCTGGTAGTGGTAAGTGGATACCATCTAATCCTGTTTCTTTAATTTTTTCCTCATTTTTTGACGATTGAAATTCTTCTATCCAGCAGCCGAGTAGTTCGACGTATAGTACTAATAATCGTTTGTATTCATTAGAGGTTAAATATGATAGATTATATCTTGATTGAGTTTTCTCATCAAAATCAAATGAGTATTTGGCAAACCAAGTAATTAAAGCATATGGATTTTCTTTAGTGGCCAGTGCTTTTAGAGCATTTTGAGAACTGGTTGCTATTAATAGATCCGCATGAACAGCATTTCTAGAAAGAATTTCAATTGCCGATTTAAAAGGTATTTTACCAGACACTACGACACAACAGGGAATAGTTTCAATCAATGTGGCAAACAGTGCAATATTTAAGTTTCTGTTATTGTTGTTATTAGTGTCGTTAGAAAAACTGAAGGAAAATGGACCAAATTGAGTTAATGATTGCTTTTGGTGTTCATTTTCAGGTGACCATACTTCTGAACCAATATTGGAGTCTAGCAATAAAAATAGCCTATATAATTTAGTTGTGATCTCTTCATGACTGAGCAATACATCTTCGTTTGTTTCTACCGATATGTCATTTAGGTTGACGTCATAATATCTATATTCATTCTCTGGAAATTCTGGTCTCACATTGGTTAATAGAAGTCCTTTGTATGTATTTATCACCAATATCAGTTTTTCATAACTTATGTTATTTAATGAGGATCCATTGAATGATTGTTTGATTAAGGGTAACATAGCACTTTCAAGTACTATATTAGGATGCAAATGGCCTATTGTAACTAAAACGTCACAGAGTGGATTGATTAATTCCAAATCAGTTGTTATCCAATTTTCTTTTTTCTTCTGGCCAGAAACATAAAGTTCTAATAATTGCTGTAATCTTCTTGTGGTATTGTTCAATGTTTCAGGGCATCTATAAAGATATACCCAAACTAAACGTGATAGACCTGTTGCAAATGTTATTCGGCCTTGCAAACTCCTTGTTTTAATTGTGTTTGCATTTTTCTCAATTAATGAATACCAATGCTTTGTGAAGAGTTCCGGAGGTGAAGCACATAAAATGGAAACAGTTAATTTGAAACCACTTAACCAGTATTTGTTATCATTTTGTAATTTTATAGCTGTATTTAATAGTGAAGTTACTGTCTCTACCCATATCGGATGATTTACTTCAGCCGACAATGATCCTGTTAATGGTAAAAGTAACTGGTTTATTACTTCAGCATATGCTAATTTGACTGATATGTTGGTTGTTTTAGAGAAAAACTTTGCTATACTCCTCATGAACTCTGCCGTTTCTTCGAATTTTTCAAGTGGATAATTTTTTAACTTTATGTATCTCATACCTAGAATTAACAAATGGATACCAGGCTCGGCCTGTCCTGATATTTGAGGAGGTAATTTTTCTAGATCTGAAATAAACCTGTCACTTACTGAAACAAATTTTTTCTCAGACATATACCCCAATAATTCTGCAAATGCATTCCAATTGGAAGATTTTATTATGCTTGATGAGATGGATATTGGATCCGTGGTTTTCAATTGGGTAAATACTATTTCTTCTAATTTATCATTTAACTCTTCCTCTCCCTTTTCTGGAGCTTGCTTCACAATGTCTATTAATACCCTACAAAGAAGGTAAATGCTAATTAATGATTTTCTATCTGCTTGGAAGGCAGTTTCTTTTGCGATTTCAATTCGAGATTCTAATTCTCTTAAATTTGAGGACTCGATTCCGTTTCTACTACTTGATGATGATTTTGATGATTTATTTCTCTGATGTGAAAATCTGCTAGTATTACTTGCGGTTTTTTTATGGGACTTTGATTTATTTGATGATGCAGAAAATGATTGGTTTGATTTATATTTTGACAGCTGGTTTTGTTCTAATTCATATTCTTGAATTACTTTTTCAACTTCTTCAGCTGCCATAATGGCTATTTCTGATTTTGTCTTTCTCCAAAACATCATTGCGTCAATGACAGGTTTTGGTTTATTTTTCGCTATGTGTCCTAATGATTCTATTATTTTATCAAATTCTAAATCCACTCCTTCACCCAGTATATCAACAATTGGAGGTTCTGAATCCACTGGATGTTTTAAACACAAGTTTAATTTTGTTTCAGCATGACGCACAAATTTTGTGAATAAAATATGTAATGCATATTCAGAAGGACTTTTCCAATCAGTAGCCATTTGATGTCTTAAGTTTTCAACATAAGCTTCTGTAACTGACTTGTTTGCATGTTCTGGAGTTGAAGTAACTTCGACTTTATTTTCTACTATTGTTTCACCGATACTAAATTTAGCGCCTTTCTCATTTTTACTCGTTAGATTTGGAGTTGTTGGATTATCTGTAAAATCTAAGGATGTGGGTATGTTAATAGTTGGTGACATTAATTTTGGAGACGACATATTTATCCCATTATCTTGTTGTAATTCTTGATTGACGAAATCTTCATCTATAGGAATAGAAGGCGTGGTATCTATTGCAGGGTATTGGAATGTCTCTATTTGTTGAGAAACAACATTGTTATCATTATTGGTATCGACAACTTGTATTTTAAAGCCTTCATCAGGAGTTCCTTGGGGTGGGAAAGTGAATGCTGAGTTCATTACTCTATAATTTTTATAAATGTTAACAGTGCCTTAAAAGGATCAAAGAAGTGACTTTATTATTAAAGCGTTTCAAGCTGCAATTTGACCAATGAATGAATTTAAATTTATCTAGAATATAGTTTATTTCGAAAAATGCCAATTGAAGTTCAAATCAAATAAAACAAAATAAAAAAGAGAGAGAGATGTGGATAGAATAATACTTCTCTTAATATTTCGGTTAATAACCTTTGAAATATTTTTCTGGTGAAATAAAATAATATTTCAAGTTGATAGATTCTTCTATGTTTTTGCGATTAAAGAATATCTCTAAAGATACCTAATTCGCCAATAGAGGGTCAGATCTGTAAAAGAGTGTCAATTCCAGTATAAGATACGCCCTTTAATGTTTAAATAACAGTTTTTGAACTTTTCGCATCCTTTGTGTTTCTATTATTATATTTGATCTAATCAAGTATTATAAACATTAAATTTCGATCTTACGTGCATAATGACTATCGAGATTGATATACGTATTTCTTCACACATTAGTTACTACCATAACTTATGTTGAAGATATGTAGGATTTGATATCGGTCGGTTTCGAAAATTTGATAGCATTTTGGAGATGTATCAGTAGTTAGTTTATGGGTAAGGGAGAGTATAGTAGAGAGAGAGAGAGAGAGAGAGAGAGAGAGAGAGAGAGAGAGAAATAACTAACCAAGGGTTTGTCTTAGTACAATGTTGAAGTCATTGTTAAACTAGCAACGATAGACCGAATTTGTTACTGTAGTTGGTATGAAAGTTGATTTGTCACAGTTTAAAATGTTGCCGTATTGATAAAGAGAGGAGGAGATTAAATTGTTGCTTCCATTTAGAGGATAACTAACTAAAAGCTTGTTGATTAATCTGGTCTTTTTTAATTTAGGAAAGATGGGAATATTCCATCCTTGTATTCTACTTTATTAAAGTTATCATTGTAGATATAAACTTCTTGTATTTGTATTTGTATGTATATGTAAATATGTGGGGTATTCGTGAGGGTTGTAATTGATAAGCAAATACTTTTTATTATTTTATTTTGTGTAATTAACTGAAGTTAGAAAACAATATAATTCTAATTTAATACTAAAATTTAGCTCAGTGGTCTTGAAATGGGTTTCTTGTATGTTTAGATTATTTTCATGGTTGATTTTGGTATTTCTTTGAGGGATTGGGGTATTCTATAATCTTTAATATATCCTGAGTAAAATTTATATTTAGTGTCACTAATTTACCTTTTGTTGTTAAAACATACGGTTCTTGAACGTCTTACCTAAACGTAAAAAAAAATATTTTCCAATATAATTCACTAACATTAACTAAAATAGATATTCAAATCAAGAAAAATATCAACAACTCTTTTAAAATATGAATTAGCACAAAGCAATAAAAAAACATATTCATTTTCTTTTTATTTACTTGATGATAATTCACAAATCAAACACAAGTTGTTACAAATAAAATTTCTTGTTCTGCTACTGAAATATAATCAGTATATAAATATATAAATATATTAATTTAGTAATTTAGGATTCCTTTGATATTAAGGAATTTCACTATTTTTACAGTCACGGCCATTGTTGTGTTTGATTTAATACTTTAGTATTTTTATGAATATCATATACCTGATAATTTAATTAATTTAATGTCTACATCCATGTTACCATTAATTGGTTTACATGTACATAATTTATCATTTCCAATTATAGATAGAGACTATATAGAGATCAAATATTTTCTGTCAAGATTAACGACCTATTCATTTTAATGTCGTTGTAGTTGTTCTTTCAGCATATGGATATTCCTAAGTTCACTTAACCAATGACAATTATATCAAGTTGTCTTTTATTTCACTCATATTATCCATTTGATCACTTGCTAAGAGATATCAAACTTGTGACACTATCTTAATAATATAACCGCTCAAGTAACTTACCTGGTAACATTATCAATATAAATCACGTGATATAATCACGAAAAGTAACACTTACCCTACCATGCTCAAATGTTTCAGTCTCATTGTCTATTACTTATCATATAAAACGAAATAAACAACTTGAAATCATTTTTTTTCCTCCTAATAAAATTAATTCGATTAAAACTGAATTTTTCCTAAAATAGCGAAAGGCGAGGTGGAAACTTTTAACACATAGCGAACCCAACCCACGCAACTTTTGGATTTTTCAATTTTCGATGAGTGAAAAATTTTTTCAATCAAACTTTTTGTCGACAATTCGAAAATTTTTCACTTTTCATTGTGTTCATCAATAATTATATAAGAGGACAGTTTTTCTTCAGTTATCTTCAAATAATTATTCCTTTCATTTATTGTATTATTTTTAAATTATAATTAATTCTTATTTCAAAAGTCTTTTTTATACAGAAACCAGTATTCAAGATTGCTGCTAATTAAAAAATGAAGTACATTCAAACTGAACAATCCCATTAACGTCCAGAAGGGTGTACCGTTACATCAAGGCTAGAATTGTTAAGGTTACTGGTCCAAGAGGTACTTTGGTCAAGAACTTGAAGCACATTGATGTCACTTTCAACAAGATTGACTCTAGATTGATCAGGGTTGCTGTCCACAACGGTGACAGAAAGCACGTTGCTGCTTTGAGAACCGTCAAGTCTTTAGTTGACAACTTGATTACTGGTGTCACCAAGGGTTACAAGTACAAGATGAGATACGTTTACGCGCATTTCCCAATCAACGTAAACACTGTTGAACAAGATGGTAAGAGATTCGTTGAAATCAGAAACTTCTTGGGTGACAAGAAGGTCAGATTAGTCCCAATCAGAGATGGTGTCGATGTTGAATTCTCTACCAATCAAAAGGATGAAATCGTTTTGTCTGGTAACTCTGTCGAAGATGTTTCCCAAAACGCTGCTGACATCCAACAAATCTGTCGTGTCAGAAACAAGGATATCCGTAAGTTCTTAGATGGTATCTACGTTTCCCACAAGGGTTGTATTGTTGAAGAATTGTAAGTTAAATTTCTGAATTGAATTTTAATCTTTTTTTACATCTTCACAAATAATTTTTCATGGGTAATCATTTTTTTTAATTTCAATCAATCCATTATATATAATGGTTTTAAAGTGTATATTAGTGACAACAATTCATTGTTGTATATATCTAAATAAAGATATGTAGAGGTTTTATGATGACGTGATTATTGATCACGTCATCATATTGGCCAAAACATTCAGTTATTCTGATTGTTTTTTGGTTAGATGAAACGTTGCTAGTGCTCAATTAAATAAAGAGCCAGTTCTTTACGTTTCATTATCCTATTTTCATGACCTTCTCTTCTGTATGAATAAAGCGATAATTTTGGTACGATTGGTTAATATTTCTTTTTTTAGTAATTTTAAAGCTTGGCAATGTTGGAAGCAAAGGATTAAACTACTTGAGTCTAGGTGGACTCAGCAGTATAAACCATAATTTTATTACATTGATTAACAATTCTGAGGTACTAAGCGTTATGCAACTATTACGAGTTAAGATTATGCAGTTGTTTTGCATGTAAGAAGAGACGAATGGTTTTTTTGTTTGAATTGATAAATTCTGCACACTATTTAAAAATCTAGAAAATGATACGATATTTGGATGTTCAGTCGTGAAGAAAATATTACACAAAGGCATCATTATTATACATATTCTGATCTGGCCTAAAGTCACTATGAAAAAGAGATCAACTCCTTTTTCATACCAGAGGGAAGGAGCTATACAAAGTTGGTAATTAAAAAGGAATAGTGCAAAGAGATAACTCATCATAAATGATACCAGAAGTTAACTCGTACGGCCTAAAAGAATATAATATTAATCGACATTTCTACATATGGTTCAGTTAACCAATAACAATATGTAGGTGTTTTAAAATTAGATAATTCAAATTTACCAAGAAATCAAAGAGACACCCAACGTATTTCCTGTTTGATTTTAGATTGATCGAAAGGCATAATATTTTATTTGAGTTTGTTCAACTCAACACTTTCTTCATATTATCACTAAGAAAATCTGACAAAATAACTACGTTAGTTAAAACATCAAATTAGGATGTTAATGTACCAGTACCAACCTTTCTCAAACAGTAAAAAAGAAGAAAAAATACCAAAGAGAGAAAAACTTATGCACCTATATCTAATACGTAATTGAATAAGGTTCTCAATCTTGTATTATCAGTAAGCACAAGGAAAAGATCACTAATGGGAGAAAGACCAAAAAGAAAATATAACACTGATATAATATTTCTGCTACGATGTTTTTTTTTTTGATTTCTGTATTGTTTAGTATTTAACATGAAGTTAAAACATGCTTAGTTCCTGCAGAGCTTACATATTTCATTAAACCTTCTGGTTTAGTACAAATTTTCAACAGTCTTATTCTCTTCTCACTTGTCTTTTGTCTCTTGTCTATTGCCTTTCTCTCTGTCTTTATTTATTCATCTCTGGCTTACCGTTTCTTTTTCTATTGCTCGAAGCTTCAGTCTTGTAAAACGTTCGTACATTTATTTTTGTCAGCACGCTCGATCTGGTTCGAATAGAGAATTTCTTTTTTAAGTACTACCTTCAATTGAAATTAAATTGTAACAATATTTGACTTTGAGTGGTTACAATAGATCCTGGGAGCTTGCACTAGTATCATTCTTATGGGATTAATTGGAAGTATAATATTTTTCTCTTGGAATTATCTGATTTTAATGAATATCTTGCCAAACAGCTATTTATTTTGGTTACTGTGGGTTTTCATTTGCTTTTTTCAAGTTTATTTGTTAGTAGATAGATCATTTTATTGAAGAGGAAATTATCAAGAGGAAGGAAAATTTTTTTTTCGTTTCCGTCAATTGGCAGTTGTTATTTAAACACTACGAAACTTCCTTGATTTAATTTTTTACACGGTCTTGATTGCTTCCTAACTCCACATGACTTTTAGATTTTTTTTCTTTATTTACTTACATCTTGATTTCATTTTCTATTTAAATCTATTTACTTCTAATTTTACTATTATTATTAGAACAATTTATATCTTTATTTCTTGAAATTTAGCTTTTTATTTCATTTATAAAGAACCTTTAAATTGTTTTAAAGTTCATTCTATTCTTCTATCTTTGCATATTTAGAAAGACCCAAGAGATCAAACCAAAAGTTTAACCTCGAATAAGCTTAATTTTCCAACTATTTACATTCCTTTATTTTTAATTTAAGAAAAGAAATCTATCAATTTCTACTTATTTTTTTATTCTTTTAAATTTATATTTTGTTTGGATTATCAATTAACTTTTTTTGAGTCTTTAAGACATTTTCACATTTTGATTTTGAAAGTATGTATAACTTACTATTTCCCCCTTTTTTAATACAATTTACGAAAAGCTATATATATTAGAACTCACCAACATGTTACAATAAGAAAGAAACTATCATGTGGATAGTCGGGTACCTTAAAAATTCAATCATAGTTCAACCACATTCATCGTCACTAGAATCTGTTCCATCCCAAGATATATCATAACTACTACTATTATTAATCTTATTTGGATTGAAATCCTGAGTAAGTAGATTTCATCTGGTGTAAGTATCTAATTAATAGATACATCTGTCAGTGTTTTAAAGTTAGTTACACCAGTTACCCGTTCATATTGGCGATTTAATAAAAGTATCCAAATGAAGAAATGAATACAAGATAAAATCTCATGATATGCGCTACATGCGTGATCATTTATAACGAGAAACACAGCTCATTTTTTTTATTATTAAATTTTTTTTTAACTGGCTGGCGTTTTACATTTTACCTCTTTTGGTAATTGTTGCTGGTTTAATTACCAGAAAGAACGAAGAGATTAAGAAATCAGTGGAAACGTTTTGAATTGATTAGATTTTTGTTTTGCTGAAATTCTTCAATCTCTCTTTTCTCCTAACCAGCAGATAATGTTTTTTAAGAAATGATGATAACTGTATTTTTTCGTTTCGGCAGAATCACTACTATTTTTAAGTCAGTTTTTATTTTTCACTCATCGGTGTGTTTTTCTGTTCGCGCAGTTTACACTGGGATTACTGGAAATAAAAAGGAAAGACGTGTATGTTCCTAATCAGGAAATAAATTTGTAGCTGATTTTAGTAGTTAACATGCGTCCTCAGTTGTTTTTTAACTGCTAGAAAGATTTCTCAAAGTTTTTCGAACTGTCCATTTCGCACAAGTAAAGCGAAATGGTATGCATCGTTTTTTCTGGAGATTTGAGTAACTTAGTTTGAATTTCTTTTTCATTTTTATTTTTGATGATAGATTCTATACGGTTTGAGTGTGTGTCGTTTTAACTATTGAATTTTTGATGTAATTTATGTAAATTTCCCGATTAGGAAACTGGATAGAACTTTAACTATCTATAGAAATAACTTAACTTTCGCGTTTCTGATATTTGGTTTTAGATCAATGTGGTTCAAGTTTAATCTTCCATACGTTTTGATTCAAATTATTTTTCCCTAGTTCGATATGACTTGTATTGGCTTGATTTGATTTGATTTGATAAGAGTTGATTCAATTTTTAACTCAACTTGAGTTTTTTTTTCTTCAATTAACAAAATTAGAACAAAATTGAATTATCTTATCATATTAATTTCATTCAACTGATATATATCATTAGAACAATGTTCCAAGGATGAATCAAAAATAAATCAAGGTCCCAACTTTCTTTCTTATTGGACTTGTTTGTTCAATCCCTAGTTTACCAACCTTTAAAGCACATCATTTTACTAACATTCATTTAATATAATAACAAAAAAGAGTATAAAATAAATTAATAAATTTATTTTATCGTTCCCTTTTTTTTACTATTATTACTTCATTACAGTTTAATTAAAACATAACAATGAAATTTTCTACTGCTGCTAAAAACATCGCTGTTGCTTCTTTGATCGGTACCTCCGTCGTTTCTGCTTTGGCTAAGGACTGTAATGACAATGCTGCCACCACTACTCTAACTGGTAACCATCACCACAAGAGAGCCGTTGCCGTCGAATACGTTTACGAAACCGTCACTGTCGATGAAAACGGTAATGTTATCGGTCAAGCTGCTGCTGCTCAAACCACCAGTTCCGCTCAATGGGTTCCACCAACTTCTACTTTGGCTCCAACTACCCAACAACAACAAGCTCAAACCACTTCTACCACTGAACAACAACAACAACAAGCTCAAACCACTTCTACTACTGAACAACAAGAACAAGCTCAAACTACTTCTACCACTGAACAACAACAACAAGCTCAAACTACTTCTACCACTGAGCAACAACAACAAGCTACTTCTTCTACTGCTGCTGCTGCTACTAGCTCTGCTGCTTCCAACTCCGGTTCCAGCTCCAACTCTGGCTCTAGTTCCTCTGGCGGTATCATGGGTGACTTGAGCTCTTATTCTGGTCCAAACCAAAAGTTCCAAGATGGTACTATTGCTTGTAGTAGCTTCCCAGCCGGTCAAGGTGTTATCTCCGTCGACTGGATGAACCAAAATGGTTGGTCTGGTATTGAAAACAGTGACACTTCTACAGGTGGTTCTTGTCAAGAAGGTTCTTACTGTTCTTATGCCTGTCAACCAGGTATGTCCAAGACCCAATGGCCATCTAATCAACCATCTGATGGTAGATCTATTGGTGGTTTGTTGTGTAAGAATGGTTACTTGTACAGATCTAACACTGACACCGATTACTTATGTGAATGGGGTATTGACTCTGCTATTGTTGTCTCTGAATTGAGTCAAGGTGTTGCTATCTGTAGAACCGATTATCCAGGTACCGAAAACATGGATATCCCAACTTGGGTTGATGCTGGTTCTACCGTTCCATTGACTGTTGTCGACCAAGACAACTACTACGTCTGGCAAGGTCAAAAGACTTCAGCTCAATACTACGTCAACAACGCTGGTGTTTCTGTTGAAGATGGTTGTGTTTGGGGTACTGCAGGTTCTGGTATTGGTAACTGGGCTCCATTGAACTTCGGTGCTGGTTACACTAACGGTATTTCTTACTTGTCCTTGATCCCAAATCCAAACAACAAACAAGCTGCTAACTTCAATGTCAAGATCGTTGCTGCTGATTCTAACTCTGTCGTCAACGGTGAATGTTACTACGAAAACGGTTCTTACAGCGGTGGTTCTGATGGTTGTACTGTTGCAGTAACCAAGGGTCAAGCTAAATTCGTCTTATACTAAGCGTAAGTGCTGAGTTAAAGACACTCCTCTTTTTTTCCTTTTCAAAGTTACTTTTGTCTTAAGGCTTATTAATTGATCAATTTATATGCTTTTCATGGACTTTTTATATTTTTATTTTGGGAACTAATTTTTGTTGATTTTTATTTTATGTATAGTTATCGAGTTTGATATTATATATTTGTATACCCATTGTGAAGAGACAAATTTTGTAACATTAAACTATAATACATCGTTGATTTTATAAAAAAAAAGAGTCTTTAAAAGTTTCTACGTTATTATTCTTACGGACGTTTATATCGTCATCTTTTGATTTACAACTGTGATTAAACTGATTGAACTTTACATCTTGAAGTCTGTTGTCCAGGTGAATATAGTCGAGTGTCAAGACCTCTCTTCTTTCCAAGGCCGATTAATTGCATGAAAATATTCAACAGAATAAGATTCCTACCTAATCATAATAATCATAACTGGTAAAAACAAGAAAATCCTAAAGACGTATGTTTTCTTTAGATGTTCAAAGTCTTAATTATTCCATGAGAATTTTTGTTGAGAATATCAGTTTGTATCATTTTTGAATTAATCAGGTATCCTTAAAAATCAGAAACACCTTTAAATTAAAAAGTTTCTTGAACTCTGTGATGGATCTCATCCACTTTTGTTAATTAATTTACCTTAAATACTACGGAACTTACTTTAGGACATTCTTGATATCAAGATCTGTCTATTATCGAAATTGACAGGTCAATATTCACCTCACCAAATTTTAAAGTTTCCAATTTCGGTCCGAAATTTAATGAAAATCTACAAAGACGTTTATAAAACTAAAACAATAGATTATTTATGTAGAAAAATGTCAGAACAGGTATTTGTTTTCTTAAAATCAATGATATGATAGCCCGATTTAGACTTATTATTGAAGATAGAGTATATTCCCCTACTCTGATATCTAATTTTGAGATACATTTCCTAGCTTGGACTTAATTTGGCCGTGTCTCTAAATTCATAGATCTTAATTATTTATTATCTTTGTTATACTGGATTGATAGTATATATTTTATTATATTATGATGGTGAAGATGCTGACCTTTTCAAATTATATAAATTAATTGGGATTTTAGAATTAGAACTTCTCTTTTCACTAAGGTTTTTATTTTCGAATTCTGTATGTAATTAATCAATTTAAATTCAGTGTCATTCATAATCTTGATAGTAAAAGAAGGATAAAGTAACATATCAAGTAATATTTAAAATTCTTAGTTTAAAGTTACTAAAGATTACTATACTATAGGATTAGCAATTTAATTTACTATCCTCAATGTCTGTTAATGCTTGTCCGTCAGATATAAAAAAAATGCCAGTTTCTATGGTAGAGCCGCAACCCAAAAAAATGTCAAGTTTGAAAGAAAGAATTCTAAAAGAATTTGATGCTACTGATATTGAAGGTAACTCAGATGTTTCTGAGGAATTATTCTTCAGATTTTTAGAGTTTAAGACTGCAAAAGAGTTTAAAGAGATAGAAGAATTAAGAAAATCCAATCTAGCTTTATTAGGATCGATAACAAAATCTTGTATAAAAAGCGACAAATTTTCAGAAACTACCATTAACAAAATTTTAGAAGCAATTTGCAATACGGTACACAATAAAGAAAGCCCAGGTTTAGGTACTAGTACCGTATATAATACTCCAAGTACAGTTATTAAGCATCCAAATGTTATCCCATCGCCACCAATTATGGAGACCCACAAGAAGGAAAAGAAAGAAAAGAAGGAAGCTTTTATAAAATCAGATAAACTAAAAGTAAAAAGGTGGGTAGAGCCAGTTGAAGCCAATTCCCAAACGAATTCATCACAGAAAGATAATAATAATAGTAACAACAACAACAACAGTAATAATGATCCATCTTTTAAGCGAAGAATGACGCCAGTAAATTCCGACTCTACAGCTAAGAAACGAATAAAGAAGAAAGAAAAGACAAAGAAAATCAGGCAAATGTCAGTAATTAAAAACAATGATTATTCATATAGAGATATTATGACGCCAAAGTTAAAACAGGAAGTAACAGAAAAAAACAGAAGTTTAACTCCAAAAGGACCCATAATATTAAATGAAAGTCAAACCCAGAAAGAGATTTTTAATGCTCCAGAGACAAACTCTTTTGGTATTACTTCTCAGCATTCAGCTTTCCCAAAACATAATGAGTACAATGTAACATCGTTCAAACAAATGAGAAATCATAGTTTACAAGGATTTAACCACTATATCCCTTCACAAGTTCACCAATCTGAAAGGTCAATGGTACCAAATCCACTCCCCACAATTTCAATTGGTAATAATAGTATTACAAGAAGACCTATTCCAATGAAAGATACAATGAGAAAGGTATCGAATGGCACTATCGAGTTACCCCCTAATTCAGAGCATTCTCAATTATCTGTCCAATTACCCAAAATTGGGGCAATGAATCATGTATATAGTAATGGAGAACATAATATTCAACAAGAATCAAATTTACAACCATCACCACAATATTCCCATTTCAACACTCTTCCATTTACCAATTTTAAAGGATATGTGGAGTCGAAGTGGGGATCTAATGGTTACAATAACCCAAACATGTCTCAACTTCAGAACGTAAATGAATCAAAAGAGAGACTACTAAGATATACTGACAATCAATAATAGTATAATATAGTATAAAGACAGACATATCATTAACGTATTTTAGATATTATCTTTAACGCACAAATTTTTATAATTACTGTTCAAGGGCATATATAGTTAACTGATAATCTAAAATGAGTACGTTATAAAACAACTTGAGAAATGTATATATTCTGAAATATTTAGATGTCTTAAAAATATAACCAATTATATTTCTTTAGATTCAAAAAATACATCAGTAATTCATTTGGTTTCTCGATGTACTAATGATTAAATGCGGATTGTGAACTTACAAGAAGCATTGTGATATTTTATAACATTATTATGACATAGCTCATTGTTTAATTAATTTCCGAATTTAATTTATACGCAATTATACTACATTGATACTAATTAGTGCAAGAAAGCACGAAAAGGGAAGAAGGAATATAATTGAATCCTTATGCAACATAAGACTTCGTCTACTTTAGTTTATTTACCATTTTTGAAATTTAACATCATTTGATTGATGATATCTGATAATCAGAAATAGAAATTTTGATATCCTTGTTTAAAATTTGAGTCACCACTTAAATAGGAACTTACGTAGTGAAACAGTAGGTATTTTATTATTTTTAGAAAGTATGAAGTCAGGATAGAGTAAGAATATGGAGGAATGCTTAGGCTAACATTTCCGAAGATAGGTGGATGCATACAAGGAAAAAGAAATTAAAGAAAAATCAAGAACAAATTGATGACGACAATAATTGTACAAAAGATATTCTTACCATGATGTAAGTACTTTGTATTGAAGTTTAACCGAATTTTTCCGTTTCTTTAATAACAAACTAGATTACCAAGAAACATAGTGCTCCTTACTTGTTAATAACGGTCTATTGTTTCCCGCTAAGACAAGAGCCTGAATTGTTAAATCCCCAAGTAATTTTTCGCTGCTATACTTTCACTAACAAGTTGGTGATGTTATTTCTTGATCATCCTTGTAAAACAATTTGAACTCAATCACACCAATTGGTGACGTTAACAACTATTCGAATGCCAGGGCAACTCCATAGCAATAATGAATTTGAATCTCTTGTTTCTAATGTCTATATATATTTATATATATTCTAGTGAACAATAATTTAAATAATGCATCACACGACAAACTTAGGAGTTATTTTAATGATAGTCAAAAGACTATTTTAAATTTTACTTATCCAATTCACATTGAAACCTTTATTTCCATAAATATAGATACGCCGATGGATAATGGAGTAGGAATTGGGACAACGAAATTTAGAAACTTTACAATAAATCATACATACAACCTCTTATGATACCTAATTTTATTTCAATATGTTACCATTTTGTAATCTACAACATATTAACTTAAATTATATAGAGATATTCTATAACTATAAGGTCACTAGCTTATTTATTATTGTAATTTCGAAACTGGTTATTTGATTTTTCTTGTAGAATAACCAGAGAGAGTTAATGAGCAAAAACCTAGAATCGGATAAATTAAAATTTTAACCTACATCTCGGTGATTTATTAATGCGGAAGCGGAAATTACCAAGGAAACAGCACAGAAAAACATTAGTAAAGATGGGAATAAGGCATAAAATGAAAATATCTTGGAATATATGGATGGCACACATATTGTGAGAAACTTCCTCTTACAGATCTAATCATATCTTTGCTTATTACTGTTGAATGAAGTGAAGGAAAGAATCCATCATCGGCACTTTTCTCTCTCTTTCGAACTTGATTCGAAGGTTCAGCAATAAGAGCTCATACATAGTAGAGACGCATATATCAAATAGGTATGTAGCTATATATATATATATGTAGGAGAGGTAGAATACCGGTTGAAGGCTGAAATTTCTTAAACTATAAAGATATATAAGGACAATATATTTCTAGTTTTTATTTTTTCATTGGTTTTAAATTAATATTAGCTTTTCTTTCTATCTTTCTTTTTTGATTTTATTATTGAATTATTATCATTGCCATACACTTTTACATCTCTTCACTGCGGCAGAGTTAATAACTATCTTACATCTCATCTTTATTTAGAGGTTAACTGCTATTCTACCAGTAAAATTGGACAAGATATTTTGGAAAGGTAAAATTCTACATATACATAAGACCAAATATCCCCAAAGCAAATAAAATCCCTCACATATACCAACTAATCATGAGTGATGATAATAAAAGTAGTCTGGCAAACCTCGATTACCATATGGATCAATCAGATTACCCTATAAAAAAGAATCTATCTTCAACAGATTTAGCCGACTACGGTGTAATAGACAAATCATCGATAATATCAAAGGAGAATGATCTCCATACCGCTGATCGAGATAACTATGACGATGACGATGACGATGACGATATAATAGATTCTCTACATATCATGAAAACCCAATCTGTAAAGCTTGGTCCAAACACTACCGATTCTCCTCCATATTCACGATTTGGTAGGACCGAAAAGTCTTTATTAATAATCCAGTGTGCTTTTACTGGTTTCTTCTCAAGTGTAGCTGGTGCAATTTATTATCCTGTTTTAACAGTCATCGAAAAGAAATTTAATATTACTGAAGAATTAGTTAATATTACAGTTGTAGTTTACTTTATATTTCAAGGTCTCGCTCCTTCCTTTATGGGAGGTTTAGCCGATTCATTAGGTAGACGTCCTGTCGTTTTATTCTCAATATTAGTCTATTGTTGTGCATGTATAGGTTTAGCTTTATCCCAAAACTATACACAAATCGTTGTTTTAAGATGTCTACAAGCTGCTGGTATCTCACCAGTAATTGCCATCAATAGTGGAATCTGTGGTGACATCACTACTCGTGCTGAAAGAGGCGCTTATGTAGGTTATGTCTCTGGGTTCATTGTCATCGGTAGTGCATTTGGTGCTTTGATTGGTGCTGGTCTATCCTCAACTTGGGGTTGGAGATCCATCTTTTGGTTTTTAACTATAGGTTCAGGTATATGTTTGATGATTTCTATTATCGTCTTACCGGAAACTAAAAGAACTTTGGTAGGAAACGGCTCCATTCGTCCAAGACCTTATGTCAATAGAGCACCAATACTTTCCCTTCCTTATTTGAAGAATAAATTACATCTCGACAACCCAGAGTACGAAACGTTGGAACCCAAATCTCCATTAAATCTGTTTGCTCCTTTCAAAGTATTAAAAGTGCCAGAAATTGCAATCTTATTAATCGTGTCTGGTTTACAATTTTCAATGTGGACCACTCACCAAACAGCATTAAGTACTGTATTAAGTAAGGATTATGGATTGTCTGTTGCTAAAATTGGTCTATGTTTCTTACCAGCAGGTGTCTGTACACTAATTAGTGTTATAAGCTGTGGCAGGTATTTAAACTGGAGCTATAAAAAAAAATATGCAAGATATAAAATATGGTTAGAGGAACGTAAAAAAGAGCTTTTGGAAGAATATAAAGACCCTGAAAAAGTTCATGATATTATTAACAATAATCACTATTATACGTTTAATATATGCAAAGCAAGATTACAACCTGCATTTGTAACATTACTAATTAGTAGCTGTGGGTTTTGTGCCTACGGTTGGTGTATAAAAAGTAAAGCTCCATTAGCTGCTGTCTTAGTTACTAGTGGTATAGCTTCTTTATTTTCCAACTGTATTTTAACAATGTCAACAACCCTATGTGTTGACCTATTTCCATCGATAGCGTCTACTGCGACTGGTTGCCTAAATCTAACTAGATGTTTGCTATCCGCTCTATTTATTGGTGTTTTAAGCAGAATGGAACAGAGTATGACTTATGGTGGTGTATTTACATTTATGGCAGGTATAACTGGACTGTCATCTTTCCTTCTTTTAATTCCAGTCAGAAATGGTAAAAAATTGTCATATTTAAGAACAAAACAAGAGGCATTACTGAGAAATTGATTAAACAACTAAATTTAATTTCTTTTCCTTAATATTCCAAATTTACACTCTTTCCATCCATTTGATAAATTATAAATATGTCAACATTACTAAATAATTATTATGATATATTCAAAAATATGACGCTTTTTTCTTCACGATCTTTCAGTATTATAGTAAAAAACTATATTATACATAATTGTATAAGAAACAATCAGATAAACTTTTACATAGAATGCTATTATTTTTCAACGTATATATAATCCTTAACGTATTATATTAAACCCAATGTTTTTTGATATCGAATTAGAAGTACAGATTAGAATTTATCATATTTAGCAATATACAGAGAAAAGGGTTACAAGTAATTTTCAAAAAAGTTGTTTATTGGGATGCACATTGAACACCTTCACCACCGTGATGATCTTCATCGTCTGAATCGTAACTTTGTCCTCTTCTATTGTTGTTGTTGCCGTACTTGACTGGATCGAACTCTGTCAATACACAGTCGTCGATATGAGCTTTTGGTGGGATTTTAACTTCTGTTCTTGGAGGTAATATATCTTCCAAAGCTTTCAATTTAGCTTCATCAGCGAAGTGATTTTCTGGGAATTTAATTTTGAATGTAATGATTAAGTTACCATAACCACCGTATTTTTGGACAGGCATACCCTTACCATCTATAACTTTACGTACACCTGGGGAGATGACTTCACCTGGGACGATGGTAACCTTCAACCAGTCACCAGAGACGTGTTCGATAGCGAAATCACCACCGGCAATAGCAGTTAGTAGATCTACTTCAGCTTCATATAACAAATCGTCACCAGATCTCTTGAAGTGTTTGTGAGGCTTTTCAGTTACTACGAAGATGACATCACCAGGGATGATATCAGGAGCTTGATCAGCTTCACCTTTGAAAGTAACCTTTTGGCCTTCTCTCATACCTGGTTCAACATGAACTTCCAAAACTTTTCTTTCGTTAGCGACTTTGTTACCTTTACATTCTTTACAACGGTCTTTTGGATCGATAATATCACCTGAACCATGACAAACATCACACTCAGTTTGGAATCTTTGAATCATTGGACCCATTTGTCTTGTTACGAATTTAACACCTTGACCACCACAGCTTGAACATTTCTTAACGGCACCTTCTTTACCACCACGACCTTCACAGCCCTTACATAAAATTTGTTTGTTTAAAGCTAATTTAGCAGTTCTACCTTTATAAAGCTCTTCCAAAGTGTTTTGAATTTCATGTCTAATATCTTTACCTCTTTGAGGACCTCTTGGTCTTGATGCACCAGCACCTCCAAAGAATTGTGAAAAGATATCATCACCAAAACCACCGAAACCACCGAAACCAGCACCTGGACCACCACCACTTAAACCTTCTTCACCATATTGATCGTAAATTTCTCTCTTTTGTGAATCAGATAAAACTTCATAAGCACCTGAACATTCTTTGAATTTTTCAGCAGCTTCATCAGTTGGGTTCTTATCAGGATGATATTTCAAAGCAGCCTTTCTATAACCTTTTTTAATTTCAGATTCTGAAGCATTTGGAGAGACTCCTAATAAATCGTAAAACTTTGTTTCTTTGACCATTTTTTGGCGTTTTGTAGATGTTGATGAATTCAATTTGGAAACTAAATAAACTTCTTTAACCTGATAGAAATATCGACGACTATTCAATTAAGTGGATTAAAAAAAAGATAATTCTTTTGATCTCCGAGAAGGATTAAATAATATAATTGAATAGAATAGATAAAAATGGAATAGGTTTAAACTCAAACGAAATAAGATTCAAACTAACTTCTTGTTCTTATCAAAAACAAAATCTTGCAAGATGAATGGAATGATTAAAAAAATAAAGAACAACGAAATCTAATCAAATTTTTTTTCTTTGTTTGAACAGACAGACAAATTTATGAAATATGTTAGTATATATATATATAAAGGTAAGTTGTAAGCTAAAATGATATCAATTTTACAAACGTAAAACAGTTTGACGTATTAATAATACTATTGAAATATTAAAAAAAGAACCATAATTGTAGCAAGATGAGATTGATGGGTAGATTAATTGATGGATGGGTCCTTGGCTCACGAGCGGTGTAGGAGAATAATAAGAAGCAATGATAGCATAGTATAGAGTGTAGTCTAGTGTAGTTTAGTGTAGTATATTATATTATAGTATATAGCGTTAGCTTAAGCATATAGTAGTTGAAGGTGGTGATGATGATGGTGATGATGAAGACGGTTTAAACTTTTCCAAATTGATAAAAAAATTTTCCAACGTTTCTTTTTCTTTCCAGTTCGTTTTTTTTCTGGAATTTTCTTTTTTTTTTTAGTTTTTTTTAGTTTTGTAAGGCAAAAAGAAAAAGGTATCACGTGTACAGTTTATTGGAATAAAGTATCTTGTTAGTCTTCTTGGTTCTTTGTAATAGTTATATTCGAAGTGTTTGGAAAGTTGCAAGGGAAGGATAGGCAAGGGGGAGGGGAGACCACAGAGAAAGATCATGATGGTCTCATTATTAATGCGATAGTTTTTAGGTTTAGATGGACACTCCCACCAACTTGAATGGGATGAAAGTGAATGTGTAATGGTAGTAGTAAGTAGTCTTGTCTGCGAGTACACATCAGGGCGAAGCGAAGAGAGAGAAACAGAAAGAGAGAGGGTAATTTTAATGGTAACATTCGAATTGTTCAAGTTTTATAACTTTCGTTGCCTCTCTGTCCCTTCAATTAGCTTCTGTATGTGTGTGTGTACCTTTGTGCTATAACAGGTACACCATTCCTATTCATAATCTTCAACGAACAAAGTAATAAAGGTTCTCCGAAATACCTTTCGTACAAAGAGATAAATAGTATGTTCGGCAAGGACCCTGTATTTTGTCACATTGTTTCAACTAGTAAATATGTATTCAAGCTACTTTCTCCCTTTGTAGTTTTTCTAAAAAAAAGTAATTAACTTCGACTGGTATACAATTGCTGTTTAAGATCACTTCTCCTTTATCGGAAGATTCATTCGTTCCTAAAAAAAGTTGTGCCTGATAAGATNAGATAAGAGATTAGATAAGATACGTTTTATCAGGATGGTGCGAACCGATCTCGTAGAACTTTCCGAAACCGCCGAAAGAAAAAAAACCACACACACACATATATATATATATAAATATAAATATATAAATATATAAATGGAAGGAGAGATTTGGAAATGCGTCAGAGACTTTGATTTAATAATCTCTAATGATCATTCTCTATTGTACATTCTATATAACACTCATTATTCTTGGTTATATTGTAATTTTTTTAGTTTTGCCTATTCTGCGCTGTGAGTAGACTTTTAAAAGGCTTAAAGGAGCTCCACAAATATTTTCTAAAACCTTGTCTACCTACTTTAAAAATTTAAACTACATTCTTTTAAGCCAAGTGTCACACCCTCACAAGAATTATGTCTCTCGAACTGCAGTTGCTCAGTAGTATTGTTTCGATATCCTGTAATTATTACCTCTTGAGGTATTAAAACATTTCTCTACGTCATTTTCGGAGTACAATAATATCTCTCTTTTTTTTTCTTCTCCCATCTCTCTCTGCCCCATACAAAAAGTACATCAAATTTATAAATTCAAGCTTTTGTTAGACTCATCGCATCAAAAAGGAATGAAAACATGGTTCAAATATATAACAGCTAATCACAATTCATAATTCAATCTACTAAATGCCACGCATTTCAACTAAGACTATCCATGAAGCATACAAAATAAATCCATTTTTACCATTATTACTACCAGAATGTAGAACTATTTCCCAGGCTAAATTAGAATTGAAATGGATCAATCAAGAGTTTGCTAAAACTGCCCCAGATCATTATACTTTACAGAAAAATATCAAAAAAGCTTGCATTCAACGATTTCATCACATACCATTGCAATACATTTTAAAATCTCAACCATTTGGTTCACTTAATATAAAATGCCAACCGTGTGTACTGATTCCAAGATGGGAAACTGAAGAATGGGTAATGGATTTAATCCAATCAATTAAAAATGGAAAACAAAGTTTAGAAAGCAAAAACCAAATATCAATTGTAGATTTGTGTACGGGTTCTGGCTGCATTGCTTTACTCCTCAAAAGAGAACTTTCCAAAATTTTAAATAGTAATTTAAATGTAAAAGCTGTCGATTGTTCTGATTCTGCAATTGACTTAGTCAATAGAAATAAACTTGAATCATCAGAGGATCCAATTGATATAGAGGTTTTGAAATTTGATATTCTGCAGAGTAATAATATAGATTCAATTTTATCAAATCAAAAAATTGATATTCTTACTTGCAATCCACCTTACATACCTAAGTCAGATTTCCAAAGAGATGTTACAAAGTCGGTTAAGTTATTTGAGCCAAAATTAGCATTGATAGGGGACAAAGAATTCTATTCAAATCTGTTAGAAAAATGGATCCCACATATAAATTCATTTGTATATGAGGTAGGGAACATCGATCAGGTGAAATTCGTTAAGGATTATATATCTAATGACAATACTCTAAACAAGATATGGACCGTTGGTTCAAAATACGATTCCAATAAGCAATGTAGAGTTGTTTATGGATATGTCAATTCACCAAATTCTAGTTCTTATGATATCTCAAAAATATTCTCTAATTTTGGGACTGTTATTCATCCTAGTAAATGAAAAGAGAACAAAAAAATATATACAACCTATATCCAAACGATGCATTTGATTTTAACTAAAAAAATCTATATGATTACATTTATATTCACAATATACTAATAATGTCTTGTAATTTATAAATTATTGACTTAACATTTATTCGGTTTTCTGCTTTTTAAGAGTTTCTATGGGTTCTTCCGAGCCTTTTGCTTGTACAGGTTCTGGCTCAGGAGCTGGAATAACTCTATTACACGATAACAAGTAACCACCTCCACCTCTCATCGTCATCAAAGGATGTAGTTTTCCTCTGATGGTTTGGTATGGTCGACATCTTGTTTCGACGATCGATGGTGCCAGGAATCTTAAATCATCATATAATGTGTGCGATAATTCTAATAAGGTTTCCTTGAATTGACTATAACAAACGATAGGTCTAGAACCATGCACATGCTCACTCAATCTTGGAATTAGAGATGGTAGGCTTAAAGTAGTAGCTACAACCAGACCATCATACTGGACTTTTGTAGCGTAATCAACCATTTCTAGTTGGCCTTTATATAATTTTAGTCTTCTAAAATAAGCGTTTCTTCTGTTTCCTTTCATCTCATGAACTTCTTCCTTTGATAATGGCGTAAAACCTTGTTGAATTTCCTCAACTGTAGGAGGTTCAAAATAATCTAAAATAGATATAGTTTTTACATGATCTCTTATAAATTCTTCTGGGTAATTTGAGAATTTCAACAAGTCTAAATTTGGATGTTCATTTTCATGAATCACAACTATTTTGCCTGTAAATTTTGTTTTTATATCACCGCCGAACATTCTTTCCAGTAAGAAATAAACCAATAGACCGCCAGTACCATCCATACATAAATAGGTACCATTGCTTCTAATATTGGCTAGATTTAGTAACATACCCATTGATTCTTCTGACATATCCATGACTCGTTGAATATCACCCTTTTCAAGTAGAAAACTCAACAAAGCTGATGAACTTAGATAATTTACAGTAAAACGTTTTGAAAATTTTTGTTTCTTTCTCTTCAAATACTTTTCTTGAGAGTGTGATGTTTTCTGATGAAAACTACCATGTGATTCAATCATCTTAGCAATGATTTCATTACCAGATACTGATTGCTTCTTCAATTGTTCAATTTCGTCCATTGTCATCTTTTGAATTTCATTCCCTACATTAATTAAGTTTTTGTTTGATAAACTGCTATCCATAGAATTTAAATCATTTTCTTCAGATGTAGCACGACTTTCTTCATTAGCAGATGTGTCCTTAGAATTGTCAATTACTCTGACCTGACCTACTGGATTTTTGTTCTTATTTGTCTGATTGGTCTCTTGATTTTCTTCATTATAGTAAATTTCAAAAGTTGTACCTAAAGCGTACCCTAAAATATCATTTACATTAAATGAACCGAATTTACCTAACGATATAGAACCATCTGGTTTTAATTCCACTATTTTGGAATTATTTGAAGGTAATTTCAAAATAACATGTTGTCCAGCGACAATATGTTTCAATGGATCCATAGTTAATATTACCTAAAGCTCACAAACTTAAAAATATCTAAAACAATGTTGAATAAATCTCTTCAAACGGTTAATTTCCTGGGAAAAAAGTTGATAACCCAAAATAACTGATTAAAAATATCAATATGAATCAGTGCCGTCCCTTAAACCACCAATATCCATCAATCTATTGTCAATAGATCACTACTTATTAGTATGTATCTTTTAGCGATGAGATCAGATGAGATGAGATGACTTTTAAATATTCAAAATTTTCAGTAATTCTGTACGAACAGAATTTTTCATTGATCATGAAAGTTTTTCAAAAAGAAAAATTACAATTCAAGATAGCTCATCGCATGAAAAATTAATTAAGATATTACTGTATCCAATAGATATATATACATAAAGTTTTGATTTATAGTATTTAAATTCGAGGCTTCCAACTTTATTCTGGTCTTGGGTTATTTTTGATATTTTTAAATACATTCGAATATCAAGTAAGAATCAAATTGAGTAATACAGGATGGGTAGTAGACGTGCTAAGAACAAGCAAGGTGCTCCACCAAGTTTGGATGAATTCCAGGCTAGAAAGGAGAAAAAATTGAATAGAACTAAAGAAAAGTCTAAACGTTCTGCTTCTACTGAAGAAAGTGCTGATTCTAGATCTTCAAAAAAACATAAGAAGGATAATAAGTCCAAGGAACACTCTCATAAGCAGAAGAAGGAATCTAAAAAAGCTGCCGTTGAAGAGGCAGAGGAAGAAGAGCAAGATGAAGAGGTTCAAGTAGAGGAAGAAAACGAACAACAAGAAGAAATTTCTGAAGCTAAGAAGCTTTTGTTTGATGATGATGACGAAGATGAAGATGAAGGTAAAGAAGGTTTAGAAGATGAGTTTGATTTAGAACAAGAATATGAATATGATGAAGACGCCGAAGATGGTCATGCCAATCCAATGTTTTCTGATGACGAAGAGGCTGATTTAGAAGAATTGAATGCTGCAAACATGGAATCCCTATCGAAACGTATTGATGAGGAGGATGCTTTGGAAGCAGAGGAGGCTGAACAAGAATTGTTAGAAGCTAGCATAAACCAACCAAGAGCTGATATTCTACCAACCGAAGAAGAATTAGAATTGATGGCCGACCAACCACCTGATTTGACAGCAGTAAGAACTAGAATCTTAGAAATTGTCAAGGTATTAGAGGATTTCAGGAACCTTGCCGCTGAAGGAAGATCAAGAACCGAATATATCGATAGATTATTGAAAGATATTTGTTCTTACTTTGGTTATAGCCCATTCTTAGCTGAAAAAATATTTAATTTATTTTCCCCAGCTGAAGCTTTAGAATTTTTTGAAGCAAATGAAGTTCCAAGACCAATTTCAATTAGAACTAACACTTTGAAGACAAGAAGAAGAGATTTGGCTCAAGCTTTAGTCAACAAAGGTGTCAATTTACAACCAATTGGTGCATGGACTAAAGTCGGTTTACAAATTTTCGATTCTCAAGTCCCAATTGGTGCTACTTCAGAATACTTAGCTGGTCAATATATTTTACAAGCTGCCTCATCATTTTTACCAGTTGTTGCACTAGACCCACAAGAAAATGAACGTGTTCTTGATATGGCTGCTGCTCCAGGTGGTAAAACCACTTATATTTCAGCTTTAATGAAAAATACTGGTTGTGTTTTTGCTAATGATGCCAACAAGGCCAGAACAAAATCTCTAATTGCCAACATTCATCGTTTAGGTTGTACCAATACCATAGTTTGTAATTATGATGCTCGTGAATTCCCAAAAGTTATTGGTGGTTTTGATAGAATTTTATTAGATGCTCCATGTTCTGGTACCGGTGTTATTGGTAAAGATCAATCTGTCAAATCTTCAAGAACCGAAAAAGATTTTATTCAAATTCCTCATCTTCAAAAGCAATTGCTACTATCTGCAATTGATTCTGTCGATGCTAACTCTAAAACTGGTGGTGTTATTGTTTACTCAACTTGTTCTGTAGCTGTAGAAGAAGATGAAGCTGTTGTAGATTATGCATTAAGAAAGAGACCTAATGTTAAATTAGTCGAATCTGGTTTGGCAATTGGTAAGGAAGGTTTTACAAGCTTTAGAGGTAAGAAGTTTCACCCAAGTTTGAAGTTAACTAGAAGATATTACCCTCATACTTATAATGTTGACGGTTTCTACGTTGCCAAATTCCAAAAGATTGGTCCATCTCCTCATGATGATAACCAAGCAAGTGCAAGAGAAAAAGAAGCTGCCGCAAGAGAAGAAGCTCTTGAAGAAGGTATTATTAATGATGACTTCGCTTCATTTGATAACGATGAAGACAAAAAATATATGGAAAAATCAAAGAAGATTGGTTTGTTAAAGAAGGGTGTAAACCCAAAGGCAACCAAACCTGCCAGTAAAAAATAGAACATCTCATTAACTTTATAACATCATTTGTTTGTACATTATATATGTTTATTAAATAATCAATATTACATTACTCAAAATAGGCAACGTTACCCATCTTGTGTTCTTTTATATACTCTGGTCCATATTCTTCATACTCTTTTTTTGTTATGAAACTTTTATTATAATCCTCACTCTTAGCCCATTTAGCCATACCTTTCCAGGAATCTAATAACGGATCTGAACTCATATTTACAGATAACTTTGTACCCACAGGTAAAAATGAAGTAAACTCTTTCACAATTCTATTCTTCAGTCCTGGCACTTTCGCATTACCACCTGATAACCATATATTATTAGCCATATCTTCTGCAGTTTTACTTAATTGGTTTGGAGAAGAACCAAACTTTTTAAGAAGAATTGTTTCACATAATTCCGCTACACCGGCCTGATCACAACCTCCCATTGTTGGTTGGAATAATACTTCTGGTACTCTAATACGTTCAATATTCAAATGCATTTGATGCTGTTCATGTACATCATCACTATCATGTGGCCTAGGACCTCTTAAGAATAAGTGCAATATCGAGTTTCTCCAGTCATATTGAGCATCTAATGTATCTTCACCAGTAAAGTTTGGATCGAATTCTAATAATTCTTTCTCTATTTCAACAATATCTTTATAATCCTCTTCAATGGCTTCATCCAAAGCTTCGGGATTCTGACTTATGTCATTATAAACCATCCAATCTTCGTCATCAGCACCAAATGTGTCGTTTGGATCATTATCAATAGTTGCCTGATCTCTATTTCTTTTGCCTCCCTGACGAACATTGTCTTCTGCCAATGTCGCCAAGTTCTTCATTCTATTCTGCGCAGCTTGAGATTTACGATCTTTCATCTCTTCACGCATCTTTAATTTTTCCTTTCTCTTTACAATCAATGCATTCAATTTACCTCTCTTGTCCTTGATCCAGCCAGTAAGATCACTTTGTCTCCATTCTTCTTCTTTTTTCCTTAACTCTTCCTCCTCCTTTTGGATCCTTTCCTTCTCTTCCTTAGCTTTTTGTCTAGCTTCTACATTTGCTTTCATTAGTCTTTGAACCCTCTTTTCCTTTATTTGTTCAGGTGTCAGTTGATCATCTGGAATATCAAGAAGGTCAAATTTATTTGCTGATGGATCTTCATCAACGTCATCATCTTCTGCTAGTTCAGCCGAGTGTGCTTTTTTAACAGAGCGCTCTAGATTTGATACATATTTTTTGAAATCACGTTCATCATCAAAGCCTGCATTCTGTAAGATTGATAATATTTTCTTTTTTGGTTGGTCTATAAATTGTTCTTTTAGTTGAGTATAGTACTCTAGTTCTTCTTGTTTTTGAATTAACCTTTCCATTCTTTTTTGTTTTGCTTGTTCTTGTAACCTTCTACCAGTTTCCTTTCTCTTCTCAGCTTGGATTCGAAGTTCTTCTTCTGACTTTTGAGGTTGAGTAATTTCAGTAAATGGTGCTTCTACAACTATGTTTTTCTCTTCCAACACATCTAACGTTAAATATTTATCAATATCTGCTGAATAATCTGGAGAGACGTAACAATAATCATGGTATAATTTTTGATATTGGAGATCTGTCAATTTAGTCGGAAAATAAGGATACTTTAATGACAATAAGTTATTCATATAAGAGACTGCATGATTACCACCCCAATTAATACGTTTACATTCTTGGAGGGAAGCTACCCCATTAACTATGGGGATAACATTTGTATCTTCGTTATTGCAACCTATCATTAAACCAGTGCTATCAATGCTATTATTAGCAAAAAATGCAAATTGATTATCGATACCAAAGGTAGCTTTAGATATGTTAAATGTTTCAAATAAAAGTTGGTACCATTGAGACCTTTGAGCTTGAACAACAGCCAATTTTTCCGAGAATATAAGTGGATTTGATATACCATTATCTCCCAATACACCTAAATGTTTAAATGTGTACTCTAACATCTCATCAATATATTCCCAATTCGTAACCATAGACCCATCAAATGGTGACTTAGATTGTGCACGAACTGCTTGATCCAAACTAATATCATTACCAATAAATGTCATAGTTCTATTCAATCTCCTATCTCTAAAACGAGTCAATCTTGTTGGAAAGACCAAACTTGGAACGTCTTGATTAGTATAACCAGCCTTCAAAGTGTTTGACCCAAAATCAATGGCAATGGGTACGTCTCCATTATATTCATCACTGCTTATAAAATGTTCAGGATTATTTGCCAAAGCAGGTTCATCTAGCACTGCTACTTGTAAAGGAGTTAAAGAAGAATCTCTGGAATTCATCCTTCAATAGGTTTATCTTCGAAATGCCCACAGTTGTAACTATGACTGGTTAAAATATATTAAAATAACATCACTTGAACTAGTATTGCTCTTAACAGCCAACCTACCCAAGATTTTTAAGCTCATTGAATATTCAATGGTCTTTTATCGACTCCCGTTCGAAATGATACGATATTTGACGTCAGTAATAGATCATAATGACGACAGCCTGAACTGGTTATGAATCAACTAGAAATGGAACTATAAATATGAACCATTTATAAATATTTATTCTATATTAGATGTAACAAAAGAGCAAATCCATAATTGTCCATTTTCATACCTATTGTCCTATACATATTATTCCTAAATTTTAAAAACCTATTTACTTACAGATAATTTAGTTATCATTTTCCAACATATCATCAAGATACATTGAAGGAGTCTTCTTATGTTTATTATTATTATTACTATTATTAACATTCTTCTTCTTGGTTGGAGTCTTTTTGAAATCATCTTCTCCGCTATCTAACTTTAATGGGGTTAATTGAACCGATGAATTATTTTTACGATGTTGTCGTATTGGTGATCGTGACTTCCTTTCAGGAGAAGCACTTCTTTCTGGTTTCAACATCAACGTTTTAAAATTCGAAGGAGGTGTGGATGGTAATTCCGATGGATTATCAAATAATTTCGATTCACGTCTTTGTCTTTGCTGTTGCAAAACTTCCTTAGTAGGTGAGATGAATAAGGTATCCTTTTTATTTGCATAATGGTTTGTTTCATCTTGAATTGGATTATATCTTACTTGTTCAGTAGTATCTAAAGCATAATCCAAATCTTCATCGAAGGGGTTATCTGAAACCAGACTGACTCTAGAATATTTTTTCTTATTGCTGCTTTCCAAATCATCCATATAAAAGGAAGAGAATGGGTTTTCAATCTTTGATTTATCGTCATGGTACGAGCCTACTTTGTGAGGAGAACCTCCGTTTAGATGAGACATATATTGCTCTTCCATATCGGAGTGATATGCTTTCTTAGTCTTCACATGGGACAGATAGGAAGTTATCATCCACCATATCAGCACTCCACCAAATATACCACCTATTATCGAACCTACTGCTATGAACACAGTACCATCACTATCCTCAGAATGCCATACATTTGGATTTTTTGCAGCTGAAGGAGGTGTTATCGAAGGTACAATAATACTTGAAGTTGTAGATATTGAATTCAAAGTACTTTGACCTGAAGAGACATCTCTTGAACTTGTACTTGTACCACTTGTATCCGTTGTTATACTACTAATAATAGAGTTTGAACTCAAAGTTGTTGTCGATAGAGTGCTTGACGCAGAAGTTGACGAAACTGATATCGATGTAGATGTCGTAAGTTTAGGCAATCCACGAATGTTTAGTGAACCATTCATCTTCTCATTAAGACTCTTGCCTTTCTATTTCGAACACTATTCCTGTTGGTTGAGACCAAATCAACTAATTCAAAATTCAACTTACACTTAAATATATAAAATAGACACTTAGTCAACAAATCATTCTACGTTACCATAAACCAACCCAAACAGATCTCCAAACTATAAGCTCGATTACGGATTCTCTTCATTTAGCCCCATCTGATCGTTAATGTCGATTCGAATTCCTCTTGGATCTTTGTTTAGATATTTCCCTTATAGGAAACCTTAAATCATGACATGCACTGGAACGTAAAGGTTAAAAATAGCATCAATTGATGGAAAACGTTCATAAACTAATATATTTATATATATATATATATATTTATTTAAGATTGATTACAACTATCGATATCGTATAATAGTTACATGAATACATGAAGAATGGAAGATTCATTACATGCAATTCATTTTTCTCTTATAAACAATCGAGTTTCTTATCTTGACGCTGCTACAACATCGTGATCACTTTTAATTTCGGTTCGAATTATCGTTATAGTCAAATATCAAGCAGATATGATAACGTAAAAACATGATGAGGTATATCAATGTGAAATCTTGCGATGATCTCTTTACATAACGTATTCTTATAACTTCAGTGACTCAATTAAAAATATAGTTGAAAGGTTTATATATATGACCGAATAGTGTTTAAACAACTTTTAAGCTTTGAACTTTTCACTTGACATCATCAATTTAAGTAGACATTGTACTGTTGAAGATAGTAAGAAAAAAATTGTTAAAATTCAATTTTAAAAGGGATTAGAGCTGTTTCGAAGAGGACACATTTAATACTTGGATCAAGAGAAGCATATCGACATTTTTTTTCCTAGTACAATTCAAGCGTAGTTCATATAAGAATCACAAGAATATATATCAAGATGGTAAAGACTACTAAACCAAAATATATACCTCCGCTAGGGTTTTCACCTGTGGTAAGCACAGATGTCTCAATATACCGTTCTGGATATCCAATGCCTCTGAATTACCCATTTATTAAAGATCAACTTAACCTTAGGACTATAATATATATTGGTGATCGAAAAGATATCTCAGAAGAATATTCTAAATTTCTAGAAGATGAGAAGATTAGCTATCATCATATATTTATGGATTCCTGTAGAGATGAGGGTATTGAAGATAGAATGAACGAAGTATTGAACCTAGTTTTAGATGTTGGCAATTACCCAATTTTAATACATTCGAATAAAGGTAAGCATAGGGTAGGTGTTGTTGTTGGTATAATACGCAAACTGTTACAAGGTTGGTCAACAGCAGGAATTTATCAAGAATACAATATATTTTCAGGAGGTTTAAAAGGTGATGCAGATTTAGAATTTATCACAATGTTTGAAACAGATTTAGTAATATCAAGAAATAAGATCCCACAGTTTGCAGTCATCAATGAACCAATCGATAATACCCAGAAGGATTAAACATAAGAATATTATACATATATTCGTGTATACTTCATAGAATAAAAATATAATAATTGAATTAGGAATTCGGAAGAGAACAATAGTCGATTTAATGAGCGGAGAATGGAATTGTGCTATTTCATTATAGAGAACTAACACATTACCCATTCCTTATAGTTAAGAATATCTATTTTAAGTAAATATAAACAATATCAAAATATAGGGGAGAGAATTATCTAACCTAATAATCTATTCATTGGATTTCATTATTAACAAATTGGCATGAATGGGGAAACTGGTTAAGCTTAACCCTATGTACCTGCTAAGGGGGGGAGTAGATGAGATATACAGAATTTTTTAAAAAAGAACATTAATGAGATCTAATAAAAATAATAAAAAAAAAGCATATCTATTCAATACTCAAAAAGTGAATTGAACAGACTGTTTTTAATTCAACATAATATCATAAAAAAAACTCATAACATTATTGTTTTCAAAGATACCTAAGCAGAGAAGGTCAAAGAACCACCCAACTTATGGACTGGTTCGTTCAAGTTCAAAGCGTTGAAGGAAGCACCTAAACCTAAAGTGACACCTTTTCTCAATTCTTGTTTGTAAGCTAAAGCTAGGATACCGGTATCTTGGATCTTAGCCTTAACTTGAGAAGTTTCATCTGGGACGTACTTAGTAGCAAACTCGATGTTAACGTTTGAAGCAGAAGCAACGTTAGCGGTAGCTTTAGCACCAACTTGCAAAATGGAAGAGACGTTTTGGAAGAAAGAGACGGTGGTGAATTGCTTGTTGTTAATAGATAAACCTAAGGAGTAGTCAGATTGGTTGTAAGCTAAGGCCAAAGCGTAGCTAGATAAGGAACCTTGAGTGATATCGTAACCGAATTGTAAACCACCAACGATACCATCGTGAGCCAAAGACAAATCACCGACGAAAGATGGTTTTGTCAATAAATCGAAGTTACCTCTTGCGGTGAAAGAAGGTTGAACAAAAGAGACGTTAAATTTAGCGTTTTTGGAAACGTTTGGTACCATTGAGGTGATCAATTCAGTTTTCAAACCTTGAGTTAGGATATCGGCTAATTCAACTTTAGTGTTCAAATTGTTTGCATTTGACCAAGATTGGGTCAAAGTCAAACCTGTAGATTTGTCATTAATTTTAGTTTCTATGGTTGAAGACAATGGAGCACCTTGAGTAGATTGCTTTGATTTGACGTTGAACTTGACACCATTTTTAGCGACAGTGGAGACTTCGAAAGAAGCGACTTGAGAATGATAATAATCATTGTTCAACAAAGTGTTAACATTTTTAGTGATATCGTTATAGAAAGGAGGAGCCATTATGAAATGAGTTAATGAGTGAAGAGAGAACAAGTATATAGATGTGAATCTAGGTGCGTGAGTGCTGGATAGCTAAGAGAAACTAGAAATTAGACAATTATACAAGTTAGGAACAGACAGAGAGTCGGAAGGTCGTTATAGATAGAGAGATAGATAGATAGAATCATTATGACCTTTATATATAAAGTAATAAGATATGGGAACATGCCCAATTAGAAACTAATGAAATTTCAAATCTTTGGAAGCAGACAAAGGCCAAGAGAAAGTGACGAGACGAAAAAACATAAAAAGAACTCAGGTGGGAAAGTGAAGTAGACAATACGTATAGAATGGAGTAGGTTACGTTACGTTCGAGATAACAACGTAATTTGAAGGGTTGGTGTTGGTGTTGGTGTTGGTTCTGGCCCAGATGCAATGCAATGATGAGATAGAGGTACACACACAGGTTAGTTCAACAAGGTGGGATGGTAATTGTTTTGCTATGTTTTGCTTTCTTGCACGGGGTGGTTGGTGTGTTTAATGTGTGTAATCGTGGGAAAGCATGGGGTTTTATGTTGCAGGGCAAGATCAGTCGGTGTATTGTTGCTGTTGTTGGTGCTACTGCTGTTGTAAATTGAAAATGCATGGGGGAGGAAGAGTAGAGTAGAGAAGGCGTGTGGTAGCATAAACCACAAGTACATTTTGTACTGGTATGCCTTAATACAGATCCATACAATCTCATTGTATATTATATTCATATACTTAATGCTTAATACTTAATGCTTAATGCTTGGTGCTTCATACTTGATAGAGTGGAAAAACACAAACGTTGTGAGCTGCTGCCAAAATGGTCTTACTGTTTGCTGACTGTGATTGTATCTGGGATTTATCCGTCAATTATTAGGGCTTGTGTTTGAGATTGGGTTTGGGACATTTTTCTTTTTCAGAGAAATGTCCTGGTACTTTCTCATCAAGAGTGGAAAGTAGGCACGACACCAGAGAATATATTTGGTGGGACAAATTTATCCAGTTGTCCAACTCTATTGTTACTGTAGAACGTGTATTGTCTGGACATATCTTTTTGCATTATTGACCAATCAGGAACTTCCCAAATTGTTAAATTAAAATAAATTAAGTGAAATTGAAGGTGTTTGGGTGTATTCAACCCGTTGGCAAATGAATATATACATACTTATGTCTACACGCTCTCCTCGTAAAAGGTGCGCAATGTAAATATATATCCGTGTTCTATTTTCTTTTTTCGAAGTTAAACTGATGCAAGATCCACCGGAAGGGTAACTTAATGTAACTTAATCTGATCTGATCTTATCTGATCTTATCTGATCCGATTGTACGACATGTAAGTTTAAGGTCGCTATTTGAATTAGCGGCGTGCACTTTTTAGACCATAGCTTATATATATATATATATATATATATAAGTTTCATTAGTGTGACACTTCTAAGTAACTTACCCTAGTCACATGGTCACACTTACTATGTGATGTCAATGTCAGCAATCTTGCATCGAGTTAACTAGTTGATGGGGGGCAACGGTTCTTCAAATAAGATACTTTACGCCAGTGTAAAACCTAGCTATATAATATATTACAGACTGTTTACCCGGACTCGAATTTAAGAAAATGTATCACGTGCAAGATTCGTATAACGTGTCATTAATATTCGATCATTCACTATAATTCTTAGTATCACCGTTATTTAGGCATTAGTAGCCACAATTATCATATCTATTAATTGTACATTCTTCATGACAAAATAAATACGCCATAAATACCGTACTAATGGGTTATTATATATATTAGATTCACCAAATAAAGTTCATAAAGAACATATAATATCACTTTCATCCCATTGCTCATCCCAAGAATGTCAACTACATCTTTTGAAGATTTCGATGAATCTTTATTAGCTGAAGGTTTTAACGTCTTACAATATACCAATGACTTAATTAACACAACAAATGTAATTCAAGATAATGATCAATCAATATTTGCAAATAATATAAATACTTTGGATTTAAACACACCGTTAAAGAAATTAAATTTTGATCTAAATGAAATTAATTCTTCAATTGATAATTTAATCAAATCAAGATCAATCGATTTAATAAACGAATACATGAAAAAACAACAATTTAACGAAACTGTAGATCAGCAATTGAAACCAAGTTTAGACTATTTGAATATCTCTTATGATAGATTAAATGATGATATTCTAAAACCATATGAAAAAATACAAAAACTACAAAATGTATTAAATAAAATTCACCAAACCTCGAATTTACTAAGAGATTCTTTGGTTTTCGTACATTTGATAAATAAATTGAATAGAATTAATTTATCCATAAACAATTGTCAGGAATTATCAATTATCCATTCACAATTATCAATGATATTAAATGAAAATGTCAATTTAATTACTTTAAAATTGATCAAAAATCTAAATTCTTCAATTGTCATTCCAAATAAGAAAAATCTATTGAATTTCGTATCTCTGTCATTGACTAACGAGTCTTTGAAATTGGATGACACTTCAATTAACACTTCCGTAGATAGCCCAATTGCAAAATTATCAAATTCATTGTTCATATTATCGCCAATGGATTTTACAAATACTTACTCTAAAATCGTCCAATCTATAGCGTCAACTACAACTAATCAATTGTCAAAAACAATTAACTCTGTGAAAAATTTACCAAATGTTTATAAAGACGTCGTAATTAAAAACGCATTGGTTATAAATTCTTTAGAGACACTGTTGAAAAATATCAAATTAGAAAATAATGGTAATTCTAATCTATTAAATGAATTTATTTCTTTACAGAGAAAGAAGGGAAGCTACTCTTATCAAAGTTCAAACAAATTAAATAAAAGTTTATCAGAATTATATTGGAGCTCAATATCAAATAGTTATAAAAAAGAATTAGAAATTTCAATTAATAGAGGTGGTCCTGTAGGGAAATCATTAATAAATAATAAAAATCTAATATTAAATGTGATAAACGAAAATATGAAGGAAAAGTTCAATATAGAGAGTACAAATGTCTCGTTTGAAAATTATCTTGATATAATGCTAAGCTCAATAAGTATATTATCTAAATAATTTGTTAATAATTAACAAGTAATAAATGAAAATCGACGTTCGTATGTATTTATTATTATAAGATGCAGATAAAATTTGTATTTTAATATATATGAAATGCTTCATTCTGTTCTGAATCTTGGTGTGGCGCCAGCATTAGCCAATGGATTCATTTTTTCTTTCTTCTTGTTCTTTTTCCCACCACGTCTCCCTAGTTTCTTCTTAGCCTCTTTCTTCAACTGTTTTGCTAGCTCTTCACGGGCTTTAATTCTTTCCAATGCCAACTTCTTTGCTACCCTCTGTTTCTTACTAGGTCTTCTCTTTTTAAGCATTTTTTCTCGAAGTAACTCTTTCTCTACTTGATCATTTTTCTTAGTAATATCTATAACTCTATTTTTATTTCCTGGTTTTTGCACTATAAAATCTTTATCAACAAATATGCTATCATAGTCAATGGCACTAGATTTATATTTTTCTTGTTCTTCCTCATCATATATATGAAAATAATATTCTTTCGGTCTTTCTTGATTAATGATTTCAGGCGAAGGTTCTCTCAATGAAATCTTCATCAATTTATTCTTGCTACGTCCTCTTTCCTCTTCACCATTTTCAACTTCTACTCCATCTGTGGTCTCACTTTTGTCCTCAGTTGTGGTATCTTGGGTAGTTCCAAATGAGAATAATGGAAACTCAAATTCATCGTTTTCCTCCTCTTCTTCTTTTAGATCTGTTGTAGAAGGTTCTACTTCAACCATTTCAAATAATTCAGATGCTGGCAATTGGTATGCTGTTTCCTCCACTGTCTCATTATCTATACTCATCTCTCCAGCATCATCATCTTGGAAGACATCCTTTCTCGAAACACTACAGAAAATAATAAAATGTTAGTTTATTGTTATCATAATAGATGCAATACTAAAGAAAAGAGGTTTCTCCTTAAAATCAATTAACATACACTTTAAGTTCACTCATTCTTATACTAATTTGAGCCTGTCTCAGCTCTTTTATCACATTATGTTTTGTATCTCATCTCATTAAGAATGGTATACAATTTTTTTTTCACTTAAATATTTTTAGTCGCTTAACATTTCTAGCTTTAAAATTCCCGATGCCCTCTAAACCTTCATAGTGATAAAAAGTGATACCTTGATAGTAGTGAATATGTGATCGATCCTTATAAACTAAATTGTTTGATGCCTCTATATTTGTAAGTTAATTATTTAAATTCAAGTATTACAGAAAATATTTATGGCCTTGAATGTTCTATAAATATATATAATTTTTTATTTAAATATATTTAATGTTCAAAAATATTATGTTATTTTCATTATCATCTTTCTATCCTAAATTTTAAAATAATACAGAATAGATTAGTGTAATTAACAGAAAAAAATGATCATTGCTTTAATGTTTCCTAATTATATTTTTTTAAATTTTATTTTGTACAGTTATATTTTATTGTAAAGTAGCTTTACGTTTAATTTTTATCATTTACTAATTTTAGTTTTCATGCTTTGCAAGAATTCACGATAACTTTCACTGTTTAATACCTTGTCTTCAACCAAAGTACTAGTAGCCCATAATCTTAAAGTAGCGACTTCTCTTGCAGATGCATGGTTAACAGGTTCACTCAAAGAAGCACCTCTAACGATGTATAATGTTTGATAAGTGATAGCATCGTCATGCTCTCTAACTTTGCTGATGATGTTTCTGACCCTTTCGCTGAATTCAGAGTTTTCTAATACTGGTAATTCTTGCTTACCAATTGGAACTTGGAAGATATCTGGGATACCAAATATATCCATGACTAAATCAGGAACAGCGTCACCACCAACCCATAAGAATAACTCGGTACCATTGTCTATCAAATATAGACCATATCTTTCGAATAAAGTAGCACTAGCGTTAATTGGTGTTGGTAGAACAATTTGTCCATCTTCATTAGGCAGACCAGCTTCGTCCGGCATATCATGTAGGGAGTAAACATTGGCATATATGTTTTTTATCAAGTATTTTAATGGAGTTGATTCGATATTATTTAAAGCAATGGCTCTGTGATCACTTGGAACAACACCGTGTCTAAAAGCCATATGCTTGGTCATAGCGTGCATTAATAATGGGAACATTCTCAAATTGGCACATAATCTCAATGGTGCACCACCAGCAGTGTTTGAAACCACCATATCTTTCTTGTAAACAGCCAAAATATCTTGAACTGATTTAGAAATATAAGATCTTGCATCTTCCAAGCTTGAATTCAATGCCTTTTCGACTGCCTTCTCAGCAAAGTAGTTTGTAATAGCCAATTGATCAGCTGAGGCATAAATTTCCAATAAAGATTCAGTAGTTGGGATAGCCAAAGTTATAACTCTGATTCTACGTTGACCAGTATTCAAAGATAACAAAATGGCAACTTGGACGTAACAATATTCTGTTGGAATAGTTTCATCTAGGGAGACCTCAAATACATAATTTTGATCCCTTGGCATTGTGGAGAAAGCACACAAATCAGAAGATCTGTTGAAGAAGTGACCATAGAATGAAGACATTCTCAAACCTGTACTACCACGAGCTCTCATAACAGCTTCCATTGTAATATCCATAGAAATATGTTTAGAGAATTCTTTGGTGAACTTAGTAACATCTGCCATATGTAAGGCAGAGAAACCTGGGTAAAAGTGAGTTTGACCTGCAGTGAAACGAGCTAAGTTAGATAATGTTGCAACATCCATATACTCTTCAGAAGCTAAGAAAAGGTCAACTGTAATTTGAGCTTTACTACAATCAATTGCAAATGTTTTATAGAAAGAATCTTGACAAGATAATAATTGAGAAGATTCTTTGTTGGTGTTAACAACACCGGTTTCATTTCTCTTTTGCAATTTACCGATACCTTTATTTGGCAAACTGGAGGAGATGACGATAATTTTACCACCAATACCACCAATCATATTATATACAGATTTTAATGCTGAACCTAGTGCAAAGCTTGGCATGATATTGTACTTGAAAATTTCTGGAATCATGTTCAATAATTTCTCGATGTTTTTTCTACATGAGTTTAGAGGGACAACCATTGAATTTGGTCTTGGTAAGAAAGGTTCTTCCAAATCACCAATATCCATCATTTTAACTTGATCGGAATCTTCATCCAATGGAATAGAGAAGAAATGTAATGAACTATCGACACATACAAAGGAGACTCTTGTTCTTTCATCACGGTTTGGAATGGAATCTAAGGTTTCCAAAATGGTTCTAGTAGCAGTGGCCAATAAACCATTTTTAATAGCATTTTGGGAGACATCCAATACGAATGAATAGATGGAAGGAGGAGGTTGTCTCATAGTATATTCCTTTGGAGCCAAATATTCCATAACAGAATGTCTAACTTCATTTCTCTCGTAACGGTTAGTTGGTGCGCCACCCATCGATTGATCGAACAACATTGGTAAGTCGTTAGCCAAACGACAGAAGTTACATCTCCATCTTCTACCTTGGTCAGTAAATGTAACAAATGGGTTCATATAAGAACGACAACGACGACAACGAACGACCAAACCATCTTCATTCAATGGAGGAGGACTGACATCATCGTCTAAATATTGATAAGGTCTGATAACTAAAGCAAGTGGCAATTTAGATTTCTTCAATAAAGAATTGTTCTTTGGGATTGCATTTAAGGTTGATCTGATATAGTTTGGAGGAGCATTTGAAGTTTCACTTGGAACAATCATTTTTTCAGGTGGTACCATCAAAGGAGGAGGAGGTAAACTTAAATCAGATATTGGAGGAGGCAATTCTACTAATAAATCAATTGGATACAATTGATTCATTGGTTTATTTGATTTTGAGAATTGAGTATTCAATTGTGGATTCTGAGAAATTGAAGATTGACGAGCATTTGAACCTCCTGCTAAATTAACACCTGATTGTTGTTGTTGCATTGATTGTTGGTAATAAGCATTTGGGTCTACAACTGGTACGTTATGCAATTGCATGTTACTCATAGCATTTGCAGTCTGATCAATCTGTTGATGTAATTGTTGTTGAGCAGGAGTGAAAACTCTTTGCTGTGAATTATCATTTGGTAAACCATTTTGTTGATTGGCAAATTGATCTTGGTCAATATTTGCGTTACCCATTTGCTGTTGATAATTTATATTACCTACATCAGAGGTCAAAACAGGATTGAGATTGTTATTAGCAACATTACCAGCATCTTGGGAATATCCCAACATAGTTGGGTATACACGTTTCTTATGTGACATGATTACTGGGAATCCTTATTGATGATTATAATACAATTCAAAGATATCAAGCTTTATTGTAAACACCAAGTCTGAAATAATGCTAGTGAACAAAAAGCTTTAACAATACCAAATAGAATAAGAAGTAGTACTGTTAACTAGAAAATATATTAATGAAAAAAAAAAGCTTATAAAGTAACCACTATTCCCTAATATAAGTTAAAAATTTGAGTTAAACTGAAAAGAAAAATGTAAAGTAAGTATTACAATTCTATAAAAATGATAATATTAGTCGTTTTGCTTAGTTGTATATATTTTTTGTCAAATTTGAGAGGTAACTTCAACTATTACGAGAGGCAAAAAAAACAACAACATCAACAACGACAACTACAACAATACAACTAGAACTTAGGCAAAAAAAAAAAAACAGAGAATAAATCAACCTTGAATTGAAACATCACTAGAGGGATTACCACAGGGTCAAGTTAAAACTGCTACCTAACGTTAGTTAGTTAACAGTTTTAACGTAATCCTAATACATTTCAAACCGATGAATATAATAAGTGATATTTAGCCAAAAATATGAGTAAAGGAACAAGACAAGAGCAGAAGTGTAGAGTAGGGAACCGTTGTTTTTTTAACATGTTCTGTATTTTTTCGCCAACTTGTTCAACTGTTGTACACGTCAGTATTTTAAGTTTTTATTTCTTGATCATTTTGTTTTATATGCAGTAAACCTGGGAGTAGTAGATGAAAAATGAAGAGAGAAGACGGGAAGAGTGAGAGTTTATGTGAGAGTTTATAAGTGTGCTGTCAATCTCTTAATAATGACAACAGTAAGTGCTACTGGTTAAAAATTTTGTTGGCCGCTAAGTCAGTAGTAGTATATTTTGTAGTGTTAGAACAACTACCTACTTGATATATTTTTAAGACTGTGTGTGTCTGTCTCTTGTGTTGTAATGAATCGTATTGCATCGTATTTCATTCATTCCTTTGGAGTTTTTCGACCAAACTGAAAAAAAAAAAAAAAAATTAAATTTATTTTTTTTTGTAAAATTTTCTATTTTTTTTCAGTTTGGTCGGTCGGCCGGTCGGTTTAAATTCGAAAATTCTTGTAGTTGTGCTAGTGCTTTTGTGTGCCGAGATGCTAAAAAAAGAAAAAGAGCAAACTGAAAAGTATGCTTTTTCTTTTTTTTGCTTTCTTAGTTTTTGTGCCCTTTCGATTTTCGATTTCATAAACTGCACAAGATGAAAAAGAAACGTGGAAGAAAGATGGAGAAAGTTTGACGTCTTGAATGATATGCTCTAACAATTTTCCTTATCCGAACACGTTACAGTTATTTTTAGGTCACCTGATCTTGCTGTCTCAGTTTCATAGTGATGGGGGAGAGGGAGACCAAGAGGATCGGGATGCGATGTAATGGGACGGGACTGGAGGAGAAGGATAGAAAAAAAGAAGCGTTTAAGACCAAAAAGAAGACAATTCTTACATCTCTAACTGAAAAATAGTCAGTTGGACTTCTTGGTTCGATTCTTGCAAGGTGTAGTTTCTGCTACCAAGATATCAAGTATCCTCATTATTAACGCAGTTCGAACTTCACCATCACTTCATTTCATTTCTTACTTGATATGTTAATATGCACGTCTCTATATATATCTGTCGGTCTGTCAGTCTGTCTCTGAGGTTGTAGACATACGACGGTTGGCAGCAGAACCCCTATACCATCCGCTGTTTCTCATCTCTAATTCTTTTCTTTATGGCTGAGCTGAGCTGAGCTGAGCTGCAAGATCTCGCCCTCTTTAGCAATGATATCATCACATGCTTAAAAGCGAGCCTTTAGGGAAAAGTTTCATTGTTGCTTTTCTCGAACATATGTATGATAGCTCTTCGAGCACCATATTTAACTATAATATATATATATATATGGACACATTGATAAGCAGTTATGCCTACCTAGAAGATATCTTTAACAATCNGTGATCTGGACCATCGGGAAGACAATACTCGCATTGTTGCTAGATCTATTTACTTGCTTGAATCTAGCTACATACCCTGAATAACCTCAAATAAGAATACAGCTGCAATGAGTGAAATAGAATTATTCAACTTGCAAGAAAATGCTTTAGTAACCTCTCCATGTCTGATCATTCATGGTAAATGCTCAAAACAAAATGGTTCAAAGAATATTCAAGTTCAACATCCTGCTTTACCTACTTTGAATTTCCCTGTGATTGATAATTTCTTTAAAGCTACTATAATTTTAAACCCTGGTTCAAATAGGTTAACTTTTGTCACTGATACCAATATATCAAAAGTCGTTACTTGTATTTACAGCCCACAATATCAAAATTTACCAATTCATTTATGTCTGCTTGTTGCTAACGACTCTCCTTTAGAATTCGATTCTCCAAGATCTCAAAAGGATAAAGAAGGTGGTAATAATTTGGATTTAGCTATCAGGAAATTAAGAATTGGTGGTCGTTTGATGCAAGCTTTCACAAATGAACAAATGCTGCGTAATGGGTTTGGTCATCGTACTTTCCAATTCGTTGAAGAATACACTTGGGATACCCAATTTCAAACTAGACAACAAATGAGAAATACAATCAAAATTCATATTCTACGATCTGATAAATCAACTAAGGAAATTAGAGATTATGATATTGCCCAACAGAATCCAAAGGCAAAAGATGGTGGTGGTTTATTTGGTGTCGCAATGGATGCTTTAAAAAAATATGGTGGTCCTTTTACAAATAGTGACAAACCAGTGCAAGCCGCAGTGATGTTCTTAGATACCCACTGGGATGGTAAACTTATTACAGGTCATGCTGCATTGGGTGGTGGAACAAGCGATATAAAATTAGCAATTTTTGGTTCTCATGGTTTATATTCATGGCCACCATCAATGGAGCAATTGATTCCGTATATGTTAGATAGTACTGAAGCTTCTACAAAGGAAGTCGCCAATGACTGTAATGAATGTGGTACTCATTGGGAATGTCTAGTGGTGACTTTAGGTGCGTTTATGCATGAAATTGGGCATTTATTGGGATGTCCCCATCAAGAAAATGGTGTTATGTTAAGAGACTATACTAGGTTAAATAGATCATTTTTAACTCAGGAAGCATTTTCTGTTAGAACAAAATCGTATGGTGCTAAACCTCCAATTTATCCAAAGGAAGAATGTGGTTGGCATAGACTTGATATGTTAAGATTCTTATATCACCCTTCCTTTACTCTACCTGAGGATTATTACGACCCTTCATTCATGAGACCTACCAGATTAAATAACCCTGGAATCGCAGAACCTTCACTCTATCCCTTAGGAAATGGTACGTGTACTATAAATTCAGAAGGTGGTATATATTGTGTCGAAATAGTCTGCGGTGATTTGGCCAGGGCTTACATTGAATATATCCCAAAATCTCTCGGTGGACAAGGACCCCAACATAAACTAACATTATCGATACAAGATATACGTTCTAGAATACCGCCAGATCATTTGGCCAAACACGGTAATGATTTTAAGATCTCATTGCTAGTTGCCAATGGGCCAGGTAAAACCTTTGATAACTTCCCTAATCAAATGAATATATCAACAATACCAATGGACAGATATGGGTTTGGTAAAAATGTTCATGGTATTAAATCTACCATGTTAGGTGGTGGGAATAGAGGTAGTGAAATAGATATCATTCCATTAGATATTGCTAATATAGTTGCAGTTAGAATATATCACGGTGGTGCATTGGATGGTATCAGATTTTACCAAAAAAGACAAGATCCGAATAAGCCACCCACCATTCCTTCTAGGACATATGCTGGAAAATTGACAAACTCCATGAAGGATTTGGCTATCAAAGAGGCTGATAATAACGTATTATTTGGTAAAGAGACTAGAAATTACAGTGATGTTATTATGGAACCAGGAGAAATAATAACAGGATTCAATGTAAGATGTGGGGCTTGGATAGATGCTGTTCAACTAATTACTAGTTACGGCAGAATCACACAAATGTTTGGTAATGCCAATGGTGGTGGTCTTGGTAAGTTAATAGCTCCTGAAGGTAAATATATTTTAGGTCTCTATGGCAGAATGAGTAATTGGGTTGATGCAATGGGTATTGTATACGGTTGATTTCTAAATTATTGATTATATTTGCTACGTTATGTTTTTAATTGGTAATAATTGGAAGGTTTATCCAATCAAGTTTGGTTTTATAAAAATATTGTTAAATTATATATTGACCCTATAATAATTAATTATCAAATAACTAATAATATAGAGACACATTGAGGTATAACGATTAAATTATATAAATTAGTTATATAATAGCTTTATAGTTACAATTTATCTGGAACATTTTCATTCTTGACAGATTTTAGGTCAATTGTATCACTTCTGTTTTTACTTTCTATGCAGATTGGTTCAATGGATTCATTTGCTAGGATCGAAGATATGACTGTGCTTTGGCTTGAACTTTGGGGAACCATTATTGTTCTTTTCGGTACGTTAGAAATAGAAGTACCTCCACCTTCTAATAGATTGGATGTAGATATAATTGGTACAGTGATTAATGGTTCGTTGGATAATGTTGAATCATTGATATTGGATGAATTTGGTGAAGTTCCATTTCGTAATTTCCTTGAGAAACTTAAATCAGAAACAGAACTACTAGAACTTAAAGGGGCAGTAGGAACGATAGAGTAATGTTTCTCCTTGTATACAGAACCCACTTCTTTTACCTTGCATGTATTTAATCCTGATGTTGGTAGCTTAAAGAAATCATCCTTTTCTTCATCATATTCCCATAATGACCAAGAGATGCCATAGGGTTTTAAATCTAAACAATATATGCAATGCAAAGGTATGTCTAAATTAGCAATAATATCTTTTCCTAGATTCATAAAATAACCTAATAGTACTCTTGCAGCAACTCTATGGGTAATAATTAAAACATTATCTTCCAATCTCTCTATTTCATTGATTACAGGCCTTAATCTATTAATGACATCCATATAAGATTCCCCACCGATACCAGGATATCTATAACGCAATTTATCCTTTTGGCGTTCCTCGAATTCTTCGGAGAAGTTTTCTTGAATCTCTTGGTATGTCATTCCTTCATAATCTCCTGCATTTAGCTCATCCAACATTTTCATTTGTTTTATTGGGTACTCAATTTCATTAAAATGTTCTGCTGTCTGTACACATCTCTTGCGCATACTAGACCATACAAAAAACTCATTGAATTGGTGATCTTCGTCATCATCATCATGATTTTCCGAATTCTCATCTGAAGACACATCAAATGACTTATATTTTTTTTTATTGGATTCAAGCTTTTTTAATTCGTAATTGTTAAATTCTGTCCTTTGTTTATCGATAAACTTGGTTAGGGCGGTAGCATACTTCTTACCACGCTTTGTTAAATTTGAGTCACCACCAATTCTTCCACTGACATTATATTCACTTTCCCCATTTCTAGTGATCCAGATTTGTCTTTCATTTAAAGTGAAATTCAATAAGTAATAAACAGTTTGTGACGCTAAAAAACCTTTTATTTTATATGAGATTACCTTTTTACCTACATCGACCATTTTAACATATGGGATATTTTCATGATCTTCTAATGGTTCGTATGCTTTATTATAATTCAATAATCTCTTTTTAAAATCTTTTAATGACTTTTCAGGGTTTTTTCCCTTATAATCTGGGCCAAATAATTTCAATCTGACATTTTCTTCTATTACTTTGTTGTCGGAACAAATAGTCTCCAAAAATAAGATCCCAATATGTTCAGATCTTTCTCTTATTCTTTCTACAACAAGCTTTCTTCTTACTTTTGTAGTGTTAGTTGCATCAAAAATTGCTACACAGCCATTCCCATCTAACAAATAATCTAGCAATTCAGATAAAGTATCTAATGCCCATTGGTCTCTTAAATCCGAGAATTTTTGATTAGTTGGGTCAAAAAATTTTGAATCTTGATCTTCTAAACCGTGATCCTTGGCGTATTTTCTTCTGGTATTACCAACATTAAAAGCTTTACAGTCATACATTGAGTAATTCAAATACCTTGACAATTTATTTGCAATGAATGACTTACCCGTGGCTGGTAAACCTACCATTATTATAATTAGCTTAGAGCAAGGGTCTTCCTTTGAAATGGTCCCATCTGGAGACTTTTTTGATTTTGTCAATCCTGGCACATCGAAAGTTGTATTTCTTTTCCTTGGGTGATTAAATTTCGAAGGTGAAATATCATCATTATTGATATTATCTGGTTGTAATCTTAGAAAATTTTCTTGATTTATCTCTTCAGTTGAACTGTCTACAGAGATCAATTCATCCAATTTTCCTAAATTAACGAAACTTGTATCTGGGGAGACTAACGGTGTTCCATCGGTAGAGTTTTCTGGAGAATTCCAATTACTTGTCACTGGAGTGTCACTATAAGGTCGTTTCAAAAAAAGCGGCAACTCATTAGAACTGGCGCCATCATTATCTAAAAATCTTACAACATTGTTATTTTTGGCTATATTATTACCATTTTCGTTTGTCCTGGTAATGTTGCCATTGTTGCTGTTTCCATTAACAGTTGACTCATGTGAGCATGCAGTCATTTCCAGTCACTTATCATATTTGTTATAAGATAAAGAGACAAAGAAACAGAACATGAAAGAATTTTTGAGTTCATTGACCCAAACTAAAGAGACATGACACCTGTAAAAATAAAATAAGAAGATAAGAAAAGGAGAATGAAGCTAAATAGTATAACAATAAAATTAAGATTACAAAATTAACGTTGGATCGATGGAACCAAAGGAGTAAAATCAAGAAGTTTAAATACGTCAAAAAAAAAAATATTTTTAAAAACAAAATGAATCAAAAAGATTGATAGAAAGAGCAATTCTAGATAAATAATCAGTTTATAATATTCATATTTAAGAGGGTAGTCTACGGGGGGAGTTTAGAGATGATGTCTTGATAGAACCTAAAAAGAAGTTTATCTTAGCAGAATAGATAATGCACCAAATGGATGGATAATCAATCTCCTTGAACAGACAAAGTTAACTGAAAAGTATAGACTTCAGAAAGAACAAACTACTTTGAGGAATATTCCATTAGAAACGTGGAGATTATCTATACTCACTCCCTCACTCATCCTCCAACATTGAATCATTGTCAATCTTTTAAAAAGACATTTGAGTTCTCTGGTGGTGGGTGATAGCGAAGCTAACTCTCGATATTCAACAGGATTTGAAGCAGCCCAGCTTAGTCAATGGATATGTTGTGTCATTTTTACCGGAGGTACAAGACAATATCGTATGGCTAAAAACAAATAATAGACATACATGGCTATGGCTATAGCTGATAGGAAAAGCAATTCCTTCCATCTTGCTCCTCCCTCTTCCGTTTCTACTCCCTACAAATACTAATACTAAGATCAACCCCCCAAACACCGCCAATTGATGCAGTAGAAATGAAGATCAACTGAACCAATTTGACATGGAATGAATCTAGTTGTTAATTATGGTCAGATGCTCGAGATGTCTTCAGCTGTGGAAGGCCAGATGCCCCGTTCCTGATGATATATGCACGGTGTTTTGTTGACCTCACAAGCAGCTTATTGCTGGGATTCTATCTAATATTCGTTATGTTAACAAGCTTAAGTTTTTAATCTTCTTGTGATGAATGGCTGGTTTGATCTGGTATATTTTCAGTTTAAAGAAGTTTTGAATTGATTTGTGATGGAGTTTGATGATGCTCAGAGAACAAGACTCTTGACAACTGTGAGAATCCAGATTTGGTTTTTATATGTGTTTTCAATTCGATTTAGAAATCAGATGGTCGAATTGACTTAGGGAAAGGCTAGTTATAATTTAGATGGTAAAGTAGAACGTAATTGATATTTTTGTTAAAGGACTGTTTTATTTACAGGGTAAGGTTATGGATAACAAAGTTTTTAGAGATAAGATGGTAGACAAAACTGTGACCTTTAAAAGAAATTGGTATTCAAAGATAAAATCGAAATATTTTAAAGACAAGAGAGATTCGGATTTTGATAAAGACTGTAATTGTAAAAAAATTGTTGTCAAGAAAAAATTGATGAAAAAATGGGGTAGAGGAGGGAAATTTCCAATATTAGCAAAAGAAGATATTGATAAAAATCTAAGGGCCAGTCGAATTGGACATGTTATAATAGAATTTCCGACGTCTACAGTAATTACTGTATGTTTTGTTGCAGTAGTAGTGCTCTTAGTTCTCAGAGTGATAAAGACTATTATAGATGATGTACTTTCGATTGTAAGCAACCTGTTTAAATGGCAGTTAGCGATGAAAGCGGTTACAGGAGGGAACAGCAATAGTGGTACCAATGCTGTAATACCATTTCAAAACTCTGGAGGTAATAACTACTACTATGACTTCATTTTTTATATACTGAAATACCTCATTGGATGGTAACCTGGAATTAAACAATTGAAAATACTCATCTGAAATATATAATTATAGGGGCATGAATGGGTTTATCTAAGATTATATTGTTACTATTAATAGTGAAGATAATAATATGTCAAATAAATATTTTAATTGATCAGGATAGATAAGTATATGGAACTGGACACATCGATGTCTCTACTTATTATTTTTACCTAATCGGTACAAAGAATTTTAATTTTATTTTATCACATTAGCCGTTTTGGGTAATTATTTTAACAGAAACCAAAAAAAGAATAAATTATGTATTTTAATGTCTGCTTTCCCTTTCTGTTAAAATATTGTGTTTTCGACACCGGGATACAGAAAGGACAGCAGACCAGTCAAGAAAAAAGATAAAAAAATAAAAAAAAAAAAAGATTTCTAAAATTAATAACAACATTCGTCTGGCACCAATTCTGAACTTATGCGAATTCACTCTCTAATTTCCCATTTAGGATAACAAATGTCTCTCTCTTTAGCCTAAATTTCAAATAACTAACTGTCCTCGAAGTGGTTCAATGAGAACTGAACTACCTATTTTTTTCAGTTCTAGTACAGCCCATAAAATTTTCAAAATGAGTTGACAATACAATTCCCGCAGAACAAGAGCTTGTCTCCCCCATTATGCAGGATGTAGTATGGTATGAAATGAAAAGACGACAGTAAATGTCCCATAGAAAGTCGGCCAAGAATGTAGAACAGATAAACAAGGAATACAAATTTGTCTCTTTTTCTTTTAATGTTTAATTGCCTCTCTCTGTCTCCCGAAACTCAACTAAGTATTCCTGTGCAACTGTCCTGATTGTTGAGACCGCGCCGTCCCGCGCCGCGAACAAAAAGAGCGAAAGGAAGAAATTTGAAAAAAAATGAAGACTGTGCAGCAGTGCCCCACAGCAGATCCCTTTCGAGTACAACTGCGTTTCTTTTTACCTGTCAGACAGAGAAATTAAAGAGAGACGAGAAAAGCCGAAACTCACCAATTACTCTGTTTCCCAATTGAGCCCTACTGATATCCCTCGAAAGCAGAGTTGATTGCCCTTGTCCTAATTAGGCAATACGGACTTGATTTGGATAACATACCTTATTCCCATCACTTCCATTTTCGTCTATCTGCACACTCAATCTGTTTAAGAAAGGAAATAAAGAAGAAATATTCAATACTCAATACTCAATACTCAATACTAAATACTGAAATACTAAATTATCGTTTGTATATTGATTGATCGATGAAATAGATCAGAATTAAATAATATGGAATTTTTCACTACTAAATAGTGAAAAACTATAGGGAAAAAAAAAAATTAAAATTCAAAAGGAAAAATTGTGATAAATTTGAAAAAATATTGAAATTTTTAACAGCTTAATGAAGTAAGGAAACATTTTATTTGCTTAGTTTTCCTTATTATATTACATCTAAATTGATATTGATTGAGGATAAATCAACATTGTATTTGCTTGGCAAATTGTTGAACCTTATAGTAACACGAACTTGTATCATAAATTCCTTATCTATTCGTATAATTTATTTGTATAAATATATATATATATATATATATTATTTATATGTTTATCTATATGGGCATGAATATATCTGGATTCATATTATATTGATTTGGTTTAGTTTGATATTATTACGGTTTCAGCACACTTAAAGGATAATTAGGCATCTCTTTCTAATAAAAATTTTTGTTTTTTTCAATCCAGATAATATTAGTTTGTTCTATAAACTACTCTAAAAATAGGCTTCCTTTTAAAATACAATTTACATTTCGAGGATATTTATTAATTATTTTGGGTTTGTGATATAATTGTAATATAATAGAGTGATCATCATCAGAGGAAGGGAGAAAATTGTGGATAGAAATTTCGTTGAAGTGTTTTGTCTTGTTTTGAGTATTTGATTTATTTTTTAACATATCATGAGTAATCCAATTTCAAATACCAATTCCAATGCGGATAACGATGATAGAAAGACTATATTGGATATACTGTTTGGTCAACATGTGAATGAATGGACTTTTTCTGAGAACTCTTTAATAAAAGCATTGGAATTAAAGCAAGAACAAGAAAGGACCAAACAACAGTACTATAAATTAGAAATAATTAATAAATCAATTGAACTTTTTAAAATGGCAAGGGAAAATGGTATTCCGCCAAATCAAATATCGAATGTATTTAATTTTGGTAATTCAACTCAAGATGATACGAATAAAACTGTGCTATTAAAGTCGGAATCAATTTCTTCGCAACAACCTTCAAGTTATAAATTTCCTCCAGTGGGCAATTATTTACCTCCAAAATCGATAGCAAAACCGAAACATAGAAGAACTAATTCCCCTGCAAGAATAGGTGCATCTGCTATAGCATCCTTGGGAGGTACTATTATAAAAGAAGAAACTACTCCCCCACATAGGTCTTCTGTTAGTCCAATTCCAATTCCAAATGAAAATGGTACTTATATGCATCGTAGAAATATGTCTCTGCCGATGAATTCAAGTTCAAATACATTCTCAGGAATGACTTCAGTCCTAAATTTCAACAGCAATTCAACTTTGCAAGTTCAACGCCCAAATCTAAGTGTTTCCAAGCAAACTTTACAACCTCCTTCTAATCATTCACAACAGAGAAAACACAGACGTTCAAAATCAGCTACAGGATTTAAAGTTATAGATTTAAATGTCGTCGATGATCCAAAGGCTCAACCAGTAACCCCAAAGGGTAAAACAGTCGATGTAAATGAAGATTTCGATGATAAAACTTGTAGTGAGAACAGCAGTCGTGATGCAAGTCCGGTGAGATCAGCTGCTACAAGACCTCCACATTTCATCAATAAACTACTAAATAGTACATGAATTAAAAGGAAATGGTAACAATAAAAAATTTTAGAGTAAAGGTTTATCTAAATTTTATTCTATTAATACATCATGTTATTTAATTGGGTTCTAAAGATGCTAAATATTCTGACTCGGAAAGAATTTCCATTTCCTTTAAAGTCAGGTTTTCCCACACAGGCTCCCCAGTTTCAGCATTGAAATCAGCTATGCAATCGAAGTTAATAGTTTCACTAGTGACTGTGTCCAATTCTTTCTTCAGTTCAATGGCGAGACTTCTGATAATATTCTCATTACCACTAGATATGAACCACGAACATAAGTCGTCCAACAAAATTTTGTTGTAAACGTAATATACATCATGAAATCTAAATAGTTCATGAATAGTTAATAGGCATTTTATGATTAATCGTTTACCGCCTCTAAGTATATAATAGACGTAATTCCAGGTTTTTTTAGTTAATTCAAAGTTTCTATGTAATGGATAACTTAATCCTCTTCTAATACCGGCAATAATTGCAGCTCTGATTACAGAAATATCTTCATTGGGGTTTTCACTAATTAAAACTTCTTTTTTCACCATTAATTGTTGATCAAGGAAGCATAATTGTGGTGTTAGTTTTCCAATTGTCCATCCACTCTCGGTTTGTTGAACTCCCTCATTTTCAATTTGTTCAAAAACGTATGCAAATAATAAATTTAGTATAGTTATGTATAATGGTTTTAAATCTTGAACCAAATAATTTTTATTGGGTAGGTTTTTTTGCATTTGCTCCTGCTCCTTTTCAGTAAAATCTACTGGCATAGTCGCATCTTTGTTTTCTGCATTTTTGTACCATTTTAAATATTGCTTTACTATAGCAGGTGTAAATTGTAATAGCTCTTTTATACCATTTATTACTAGGTCCTCGTCTGAGCCAAATTTATTTGTCATATATTCAGAGACGTAATATTCTGGATCAAATTTTAGGTTTTCCTTTCTTAACCTTTCATTAACTCGTTCATCGGCGGTCGACTTTTCTGGTTCATCTAATTCATTTATATCATTACCGTTTGCAACAGAAACTGATACGATAGAATTATAATTATTATCAAACCCATATTTTGCCGACAAGACATCCATGGAATCTTCAGCTATCTTTTGTTCAATTTCCCAATTAAATGTTTCACCAAGTTGAGCTATATTTTGAACTTCATCAGACTGAGATTTCTCTCCTCCAATTTCCTGAATCAAAGGACCTTTTGCAATATTGTTGGTATTGGCTTCAACATTATTCAAATTATCTGCTTGTAGTATATCACCTTCTCTTGCTAATAGCTTAGATGGGAAATCTAGATCTTCAAATACTTTCCCACGTTCCTCTTTTGGAAGCTTTATATGTATAGTTTCTTCAGATAGCTTATATTCAGCAGTTGCCCTCTCATCGTCAACCAAATTGTGAGGAAATCTCAATCTTAAATAGTATGGTGAGAGATGAAAGACAAAAACATTGCCAGTTACTACCATTTCCATTCCTGGTGCATCAAAGCGGATGCTTGATATCTTAACATTTATAATTACAAAATCCTCATCCTGAGTAACTTTAAATGCTGGAGTAATCATTTTGAAACAAATAACCTGACCACCTTTATGGCTATTGATGTTATTATTCCAGGCTTATTAATAAACCTTGCGATGAGCTTGCTTTAAATATCAAATTTCGATGATACTTTAATTTTTCACCATTAAAGACATCTGAAAAATTTAAGCTTACTTGATCTGATGAAAAAAAAAGTTGATGAATTTGAGATGAGTTAAGAAGTTATCCAGTACAAAATGAAGTATTCTTATATATATTGAAGTTTGGTTGAGGAGGATATAAAGTTGTAGAATATCAAAGAGATGAGTGAAGAACCAAAAGCACCTAGAAGAAGATTTGTTGGTGCTAAAAAGCCTACAGTAGTAGATGATGAATCTCAGAGCAATAGTGATGGAACATCAGTTGTTCATAAACCAAGAGGGAAAGTGAATATTAGAAGAGCAGTCAATCATATACCTGAGGAAATTCTCAATGATGAAGATTTAAATGAGGCTATAAAACTTTTACCTTCGAATTATAATTTTGAAATCCATAAAACAGTTTGGAATATTAAAAAATCTAATGCAAAGAGAGTTGCTTTACAAATGCCAGAAGGTTTACTAATATACTCTTTGATCATTAGTGATATATTAGAGCAGTTTTGTGCTTGTGAAACAGTGGTAATGGGTGATGTATCATATGGTGCATGTTGTATTGATGATTTCACTGCAAGAGCACTTGAGTGTGACTTTATTGTTCATTATGCTCATTCCTGTTTAGTTCCAATCGATGTTACCAGCATAAAAGTATTATATGTTTTTGTTACAATCAATATTGATGAGGTCCATATTATGAAAACTTTGCAAAGAAACTTTAAAACAGGTTCTAGAATTGCTGTGTTTAGTACCATTCAATTCAATCCAACTGTGCACAGTATAAAAGATAAATTATTAAATGATGATAGTCATATGTTGTATATAATACCTCCTCAAATTAAGCCTTTATCTAGAGGTGAAGTATTAGGTTGTACCTCCCAAAGGTTAGATAAATCCCAAATTGATTATATGGTTTACATTGGTGATGGAAGATTCCATTTGGAATCATCAATGATCCATAACCCAGAAATACCAGCATTTAGATATGATCCATATAGTAGAAAATTCACAAGTGAAGGGTATGATCAAAATCAACTAGTTGAGGTTAGAACGGATGCCATTGAAACAGCAAAGAATGGTAAAACATTTGGATTAATATTAGGTGCATTAGGGAGACAAGGTAATTTGAAAACTGTTGAAAATTTGGAAAGTAAATTGTTAGCCGTTGGTAAGAAAGTTATAAAGATTATTTTAAGTGAGATTTTTCCTCAAAAATTATCAATGTTTGACGAAATCGATGTTTTTGTCCAAGTCGCTTGTCCAAGGTTGTCTATTGATTGGGGATATGCCTTCAATAAGCCACTTTTAACACCCTATGAAGCTAATGTTTTACTGGGTAAAGATATCATGTTCACAGATAAATATTATCCAATGGACTATTATGAACAAGAGGGTTATGGTCGTGGTAAAATTCCTTCTCATGCATTGGAATAAAGGAAAGGTTTTCAAAAATACGACATTATATAATAAGCAAAATTGATAAATATGTTAATAAAATTCTATAAAAATTAATTTATTCTTGTCTTCGAAATTAATATTTATGTCTAATTCTCAACAAAATAATTTTTACGTAAAATTTGAAAACCAAGGATAAAAATTAAAGTAATAAAACTACAAAAATTTCATTTAAATATAATACTAGAAACAGGGTATTGCGGCTAATCGTCCCTTGCTATATATTTAGTATTATCGAGTACCGTTTAACCAATTTCTCCAGGCCAACACATTTTGTTGAGTTTGTTCCGCATTAAACCTTGGTACAAAATTACTTCCGCTCAAGCCGCTACGAACAGAACCTGATGACACATCTTGCTGTTCAACATTAAATGGTATGCTAGGATTGTGATTATTTTGATTAACACTGTTTCTATTCATCATAATAATTCTACCATTATTGTCATAATGAATGTTATTATTATTCATCATATGATTATTTTCAAACAGTGGTTGTGAGCCATTTTGGTGGGAGTAACCGACATGTTGCGTCAACGGTATTGGATAATTTGCCCAGTTATTTGACCTTGGCACTTGTGAAACAAATTGTAGCCTTGGTCTTTCTAATCCTTGACCATTATTATACAAATAGTTGGCATTCATAGAACTTCTATTATCTGTATCCTGATTAATATTATTATTTGAAGACAGAGAAAATCTTTCGTCATTGGAAATACTGCCTGTGGAAGAATATCTGACATTCATTGGATATGAATATCTATGACCATTGGTCCTATAATATTGTGAATTTATAGCTGTTGACATTTTAGGTTCTATAGAATCTTGCGATTGACGATTCACAGGATGATGACCAATATACAATGGCACATGAGATACCGAAGTTCTTGGTGATATGGTTGCTGATGGCATAGTACTACTCTTTTTTCTCATAAAAGTTGCTAATTCTTGCTGTTTAGCTTTATTTTCAAGCATCTGTTGCCGTTGTTGTCCTTGTATATGTCTTTGCATTTTTAGCTGGCCTTCGATAATAATATCTGTATTAATTGATTTATTGTCAGAGTTATCTGACAAGGTATAATTTAATGATGGCAGTTTTAAATTATTAGAATGAATATTTTTTCTCAATGTTGGAATTGTTACTAGGAAAAAATTTAAATTACCTTGATAATGGTATGATTTATATCTTGCAAAATTTAAATCTGTAAGTGGCATTTTTAAGGGCCTTTTCATTTGAGCAGTTTTTAATAGAACCTTAAACGCCTTCGTTAAATGGTTTCTAATATTCATAACCTTTGCATTTCTTTTTTTTAATGGTTCAGAAATTTTCTTACTTTTGGATACCCTTTTCTTTCTTTTCTTGAATGGCTTTGCTACTTGAGTCACAGGGATTTCTTTTTCATTTGGTTTCTGAATTTTTTTGTAATTATTTGTAATTTTTTCATTATTTAAAATAGTTACTGAATCATTAATATTTGTTGTAGTTGTAGTTGTAACTGTAGCTATATTCCCATTGTTGTATAATAATTTTTGCTGTATATTTTTATGCCAAAATTCACAATCTTTTGGGAAATCTGGTCCAAAAAGAGGTACCAATAGAAATCTAATTGGGTAACAAAATCTTATACATAAAATTCTTGAAATTTCCCATGGTAACCAAGTACCTTGAATTTTAATATAACCACCTCTAATTCTTTGAATTAAATCATAAATTGTCAAATTAGTCAATTGACTTTCTGGTAAATTCCTTTTAATTCTCAAATAATCTTTAAAAGTAATCAATAAGAAATCTTTTAATTCATTTGAAATATTATTCCAATGTAAGTCAGTATAATTAGTGCCCGAAGTTGGATATGGGGAATGTGATGTTGGCGAATTTGGATTCGAAATAGGATTTGAATGCGATTCATTCAAATTTATTGGATTAACTAAATTATTAAATTTTGTTGCACTTCTTCTTCTTTTTTTAGCGTGTATTGTATCAAAATCTAAATTTGTTAAATCATCGTAGAATACATGATTCATTACGAATTCGAATTCATCGATACAAGTTTCATTAATATAATCCTTTTCTAATTCTTTATTTATTGGAATTTTATTTTTATTATTCTTATTATTATTCATATTTTCATTCTCATCGGTGTATCTTTTCAAATAAATCAAACCTTTCATGACATCTTGGTATAATCTCCAAATACCAGTTAAGAAGACATAACCTGTGTCATAAGTCCAAATAATATAATTATTTGGGTTAATAAGTGTTTCATTATTATTATTTAATTTAAATTGATGATTTTTGGATAATGAATTTAAATTTGAATCATTTATTGCTATTTCTTGTGATCCTTTTTCATTTTCTTCATTCGTGGTTAAGTCTGTTGTGCTTGGATTGCCATTATTATGTAAATTTGGTATATTTGAATTAATAAACAATTGTAAATTTTTTTTACTGTAGATAGTATGTGGGATTGACAATTTTTCCTTAATATCTTTTGTTAAATAAGTTAGAGAATTCAAATCATTGTCATTTAATTGATTTTTTTGTAAATCCGGGAATTGATATTCGAAACAATTTAATAATTTAAAAGTGACAGTTTGATTATTGTCATTTGAATTATTAAAAATCTGGGCTACATTTGATTTATAAATTGTTTTTTTAATATTTAAATCATTTGTGATTGATAAATTTCTAGTACCATTTTTAAAGAATTTAATAAAACATGATACGAAATATAATCTTTGATAATCATCTAAATAATTTTTTGATAACAAAATGTCATTAATAGATAATTCATGTACCGGATAATTAATAATACTGTTTGGTTGGATACCATTTAAATTCTGAGCTTGATTAGTAGCATGATTTTGATTTTGTCGTTGGAAGTTTTCTGACATTGGGCAATGAGTTATTCGCTTTTCTAACTTTTGTTTTTTTTTCTTGTTATTGATTAATGAATTAAACAATAAAAAATTTGGGTCCTACTTAATAAGTATAAAATGCCAGTCTATACAAGTACTTATATATATATTTTAAATAAAAAGGGCAAATTAATCCAAAACTTCGTGGTTTTCCTTGTTGTATTTATAATTTTAATTATTCTAATTATTAAAACGATATCAAAGTTAAAACTCTATCTATACCCATAAACTTGACCAAAATGAATAAAAGTAATAATCAAAAAATAAGGGAAAGGGGGATTGAGATGAAGTATTTTGAGTTTTATTTCAATACTAATACACCTACACAATTATTGTTATAAATATCTCTTTATTATTCCTAATACTGTTTGTTGTTGTTGCTGTCGTTGCTGTCCTGGATGATTTTTTTAGTATGAGATAAGGCAAAAAAACAACTTCTTATACTTGTCCAAACCAAAAGAACTGAAACTCAATTAATGAGGTAATATAAACGTAACAATGAATTGTCTCTAGAGATACCAATACTCTATCGAGAGCGATGAGGTTTTGTTAATATGAATGACACAGACGAATAAAACTGCGAAGACTACACAAAACAATAAAAGAAAGAGAATAGTGAAAGATAAAAGGTTAAAATATCAGGTCAAGAACCTCAACTTCTAAAGAGCATTACCATCCGAGAGAGAGAGAGAGAGAGAGATTACAAAGGTTATAAGTTTTTAGAGACCACAGATGAAGATTAAATATGAAAGAGATTAGAGACCTGAGATTAAAAGTCCAAAGGATATTAAAGAACTACACCAAGTTTCAGTGTATAGGGAGATAGACAGAAGATAGACGGATTGGCAATAGCCAAAATAAAACGAATAAGAAAGATGTAAGATAGAGAAGGTAACCTCTAAAAGTTTCAGCTTTCATTTTGAATATTTATATAATTTTATCTTTGTTTGTTATAATTTACCTTGCTTATTTTATTTTATTTAATAGTATATTCTTTTTTTTTTGTCGTTGCCGTGGGGTTACAATCATTTCATCTGTATTAAGACAAGAGAGGAGGACAATTTTACTTTATCTTACCTCTTCAACTCTTCAACTCTTTAACCACAAAAACACACAAAAACAAACACAGAAACACAAAAGATACTTTTAAAAATTAATAAGGTTACCTAATTGAGGTTCTATTGTGTGACACAAAGAAGACAAAGACAAATACAAAAGACAAAATGAGAATTAGAATTAGAATTGAATGCCATCATCAGACAGCAATACGACGATCACTTACATTCAGCCGCGGAAACAACCTGACAACGGCGGCTGTTGTTTCTTCTTCTCCGTTCCTTTCTCTCTGACAAATAGAACACCTCATTTTGACCTCTTCTGCGCCATGTTTTGCCAATTAAATTTAATCATGGTGATGTAAAAGATACGCATGTCCATCCTGCACCTCTTTCTTCCAGAAATTTTATGAATCACCCCGCACACGCTCTCTTTCGCTCTCTGTCTCTCATTCCTTCTTTTTCGCACTTATTTCTGCTCCCCGGAGTTTACCTTATCCGGAATCGAATCAAAAAAAAAATCTAACTAGAATTCTTGCTTCTCTGTTTTTTTCCTGGGATTTCACTATTTCTTTAAAAATTTCTAAATCCTTGTATGATGCACCCATCCACATATACCAACATTAAAGCCACAAAAACCAAAAAGTCAAACAAATGAACAAAAACAGACAAAATTTAACCGGAGAGCTAAATAAAATCAAAAAACAAAGGGAATACTCCGCGGTCATATGACATTAATATGACATAACCCTTTCTTCATTTTTTTAAACAATTGCACCTTATTTCTGTCTGTTATTATGGTACTTGTTAAATCCCCTACCTTCTCTACACTGACTGACCTGTTTTGACCAGTATACACCAGCCATCTTTCCTTCTTATTGCTTTCTCGTCACATTGCCGCCATTATCCCTTTAGGAAACAGATAAACCAACACATCATTCTTTTACAACTAACCCCACTTAAAGTAACTTTTCCAATACCGGAAATCACTTACTCCTTTCAATCAATCACTAATGCCGTTCATACAAGAAGGCATTTATAAACATATATATATATATATAGTATCAGTACCATACCTATTGCATAACGTGACCACCTTTTTTTGGCTGGTAGATTAATCGCTAATAGTCGATTAGATTGATAGGAATATATTCATAATATTGTATTATATCTTTAATGAATTTTAAATTTTAAGTATTTTACGCATGTAAATTTACTTAGTTATCTAATTATTTATTTATTTATTAATGCAATTGTCGTAAAGCCTTTCTTTAGTGACTAAATTTTTTTTTTCTTTTTTAAATGTATTTATTATTCTTCCTCAACGAATTACAAAAATTCATTGATCAATGCAATTGTCTAATAGACCTGTCTCTACATTGTACAATAATCCATAGACTTTTAAATTAGACCCTTTCATGGCCTCTTGGACTATTTTATTGGATTCAATCTTTTTAACTTGTCTCAATATATGCTCAATTGACAGATACCTTGCCTTTTCTGCCATGTCTGTTTGCTTTTTAAAGATTACATCGGTTTTTTCTTTCTCTTCTATCAACTCTCTAATCTCTGTTAAATATTCATATAGATACCCGCAACCATTAGAAGAATACCCTTTACAATGATCGTCCATACTTGTTTTTATACCTCCACAATCTGTATGACCCATTAGTATTATTCTAGATACCTTTAATGCTTTAACAGCAAACTCAATTGTCGCTAAAAATGATAAATCTTCATTACATATATTAGCAATTGTTTTCATTGTTAACACTTCTCCAGGTAACACATTTAAACAATTTTCATTATATCTCGAGTCTGAACAACATATTAATAATGTATGTGGTTCTTGTCCTTTGGAACTATATTTGTCAAATAAATCAGGTGCTCTTTCATTCATCTGTTGTGACCATTCTCTATTCGATTGGAGTATATCATCCAATGTAGATTCTAGGTTCAATGCAAATGGACCCTCCTTTTCTGAATTGTTTCTTGTCATTTTATGCTTTTATGTATATTAATAGTGCTATTTTTCTTTGACGTATTTTTTCTTAAGCATTGATAAAACACTCAATCAAACCCAATATCGAAAACCAACGTTTAGAACCTCATCACATCTATATATATATATATATATGTAATTACATATTCACATAAATAAGTATCTTCAGAATGTATCAACAGATTTTTATGTAAACCACATGTTCATACTTTCTAATACAAGGTACAATGATTTCATATGAATGAATGAGGTCAATGAATCAGACCAACACGACTTATACTAGGGGCTTTCCTTCCCCCTCGATTCATTAAAACATAATAATTATTACTCACCTCCTATAGAATGGATCTCAAAACTGATAAGGATGGATATGTAGAAAAGAAAAACTTTTATGGTGATAAAAAACATTCAAAACTACAAATCAAAAAACCCAGATAAATGGTAACATACATGCACGCATATTACACAGAAGAACATCAAATGTAAGCTTATCCTCTTTCCAGTCTTTTGTGTTAATAAAACCTGTTGAGGCTAACTGTAGATGCATTTCAAGAAGAGACAGGTAAAGGCACAAGAGGGACTCAGACTTATGTCATCTGATCCTTCACTTCCACAACGTTGAAACAACATTACATTAAAATAGTACATTGACAGATAACCATACCAATTACTTTTACGTTTCTATAAAGGAAAGAATATACGTGAACTGATGGAATAAATTTATCACGATGATGAATATACGTTGAACAAATTAACATTCATAGCCAAAAATACATTAAATAAAACATAAAAAACACAAGAGATATCATAATACTCAAATATAATAGTAGGAGGGTAGTATACCCTCTTTTACGTTCCTTACTTACCTTTACTCTAGCTGGAGTTTCCCACTTTTTCAGAAATCCTTTATTTTTGTTACTTTCGAATAAAGTTATAAGTTACCGGGAAATAGTGCAAGAGCAGCAGCTAGAGAGGGAGAAGATAAAGTATTTCATACATTGTTCTCTCTATCAACTCGTAACAATGAATTAAACAAAGGTTATAGGATGATTTCAATAAAATTTACACATTCAAATAATTTATTATCACAAACCCACTAACATTAGATGTTAACAGTACAAGACTTGTGCATAATACAATAAAAAAGATCAAAACCATTTCGTCTAATTTTACCCTCTATATCAACCTATCTATCTGTTACTCGTCTTCTCCCATCTTCCCCTTGCGAGAGATCTTTCCATTTCTCTCCCTGAACTCATCATTACATACATACTTCGTAAGTTTATTATCGATCGAATAAGATTGCCTTGACTATCCAACCATCAATGCTAAGCAGGAGAGAACTGAATTATCAAAATTGTAATCCAATCGATTGGGAGAATAAAGAAATACTCAACCAAACGTAATCGATGAATTTGAAAATTTGAAATAATTTATTTTTGGTGTACTTAACAAAAAGAACTGTAACCAAACGAAAATAGTAGGTTTAGTCCACCAACGTTAATGGGATCATCTCATCTGCTATTTTCAACATTTTGAAGTAATGCGGTCAGAGTGACATAGGTTTTTCATCATGTTGACGTCAAGGGTTAAATATTTGCAAAGTTTATCCGGAACTTAGCTCTGTAAGGAACGGCCTTGAAATTCCGAAATGGAATAGACTTAAGATAGAGAGAGTAAATGTTTTTAAAAATTACAGCTACTCATAAGGAATTTGTTTGGATTGAGATTTATTATTGATATTATTATTGCTATGGTTAATTTACTTATTTTAGTTAGCTCTGTTTCCTATCAAGATATTATATCTTCACGAAAGTTAGAAAAATGAGACATATTAAGATGAGTAACTAAGATATATTTGTTGAATGGGTTATTTCAATAATTTCCAAAAGTAAATAGAGCCGTGTCAGTGGTGTTATTCCAACAAACGTTAAAACTACGAAGTATAGTTTTCTTGCTGTTATAGATTGTTTTAAACTATTACCGTTCTTTTGATTTTTATGGTAATATGGGTATACACATGAGATTAATTGATATACGGATTCATTATAACACAATTATTCCGATTTCATATTTAAAGTTTATCCGCCTGGATCCTTATCATATGATTTAATCCGTTTCCATATGATCAGATATTAGTAAGAACATTACACGATTATCTTAGTTGTTCAGCATATCTCGATCTTATCATTGTAACATCGTTATGACGCAAATAACTCTTTATTGTCATTGAAATGATCTCAAGATGGCTTTTTGCAGAATCGATTCAAGTTTTTATTTTTGTATTTGTTACAATATCTGAAACAATGACTTCACTTGATTGTTCTCATTATTGCCGAAGGAGACTCACTTCACAATGCTATTTTAAAATTTATTACATATAATATTTAAATTAACTTTCTATCTGATAAATATTTACAATGATTGATTGGATATAAAGAATATAACTGAAGAATGGTGTTTCGAAGTTGAAAAAAATCGCACACAAATGGTTGATCGTTGAAGTCTATAGTGGAACATCTAACCCAACTTTATTAGCTGTTCTCTTCACTACTTCATCTTGCGTTAAACCTCTTGATCCTAAGTTATATCTTTCAATTAATTCATCATATTCTCTTTGATTATTTAAAAAAGCCGCTATGTCAATGAAATTATTTAATTTGCGATTGATTTGTCTATCATTTTCTTTTATCAAAATTGCTTTCATATCTTCTCTTATGTCGGTTTTCATGCTATTAGAAATATAAAGCATATTTTTATCACACTTTGGATCTTCTGCTTTTAGCTTGTTAATTTTTGAATCAATTTCTTGAACACTTCTTAATTTAGACAATTTAGCCTTAGTATCTTCATTACTAGGTTGTCTCAATAGATTGATCTTTTGATAACTCAACAATGATATCTCTTTGCTAATTTCATTCGCTCTTTGGATTATTTTACTTCTTCTATCATTTTTGACAATTGCCTTTATCAATTGCTTATACACTTGTAATAAATTTTGCTGATTGACCATTTTTAAAAACTAACAACTGAACACTGTGATACTAGTGAATCTCCAATTGAGTTGATCTAGAGCACTTCCAAACAAGATCTTTTTAAATCTTACAACCGTTTGCATTATATAGTTGACAATTTAAATGAACAGTATTAATCTCTAAAATATACCATTTTCTGAAGTTCTCAACTTGTTACCCGGATATATATTTTTTAGATTACCTATATTTAATAATATTGCTAATTCCAATCCGTTCGAGCAAGTGAAGCCTATTAATTATTCTATATTATACAATACCTAAAATATCTATTCATCATCACTATCTGAATCTTTGCCCTTTTTAGATTTTCTCAAATTCTTATTTTTAACAAATTTTTCGAATACATATATTCTTGCTTCTCTTTCTTCAGCACGTTTTGTAGTATCTTGTTCACTATTTGTTCTTCTGTGATGATACTCAGGATAATTTTCCCATTGAAATTTGTTAGATCTCTCAACTTTTAATCCATTGTCCTTGGCTAAAGTTCTAACTTGCCATAGATCATATGGTTCACCAGTAAACACTGATAAAATAATTTTACCAAATCCCTCCTCAGTCAGTTTATCATATCCACTTCCATTTGAGCCATTGGAATCCAAAGAATAACCTTGGGTATAACTATTTCTAGAATTAATAATTGTAGAGTTAATATTAGAGAATAAGTCCTTACAATTAGAAAAATATTTGTATATCAATTCTTGATGGTCTCTGATATTTCTGTCCATGTCCTTGACACCCTTACCTGTATGTGGAAAGTTAAACATTATATTTTGTACCACCTTGTTGGATAACTCAGGATGACCATAATTCATCATTATTTTTTTCCATGGCATTTTCTTGGAAATCTTGAAACTTTTAATTAAATTTGTTGCATCAATTCTGAAAAAAATCAGCACCCCATTCTCTATTAAAAATTTGTAGTTTTCTTCAAAACTATGTGGGTATTTCAATTTTAATTCTTGAATTGATGCATCATAACTTGTTACAATTAAATTTTTTGGTAAAATATACTCTTGTTCGATAATTGATCTAGCATATGAAAAATCACCTTCACCAATTAAGAGCAAAGTTTCTTCCTTTCCAAAAGGAATATATTTTTCTTCATTTTCTTTTTGTAGTTGCTGATTCTGCTTAACCTTCGTTGGGATCTTAGGTTTTTGTTTATTTTCAATTTTGTTTTTATTTTTCTTTAATAATTGTTCTTTATGCTGATGTCTTAAAAGTGATGATTTAAGATTCTTGGAACCAATCTTACCCTTCAATTTCCTTCCCATTGTATATTACAACTATTAAAGCAAGCTATCGGTTATTCCAGGCCACCTTTATTCTATAATAAACCAAAACCATTACTTTTTAACTTTCTTTAGAAGTGACCATTTAAATATCAAAAACTTTTTTTTTTCACTTTGGGCATCTCATCGCGATCGATTTCTCGTAATTTAAAACAAGGCGCCATATCGAATATTTAAGTTATTAATAGGTAACAATTATAATTGATACATATGATGTTTCATTTGATTTTTGAGATACCATATCGATGTAGTATTATAGCTAATTTAGTTATTTTAAATAGTCTTTAGTGAGGTTGTAAATTTGCTTTTGATCTTCAAATTTAGGACACAATTTCTGATTATATTTACCCATAAAAAAAGAGCAGGTTTTGAGTTAGTAAATTTGATAATAATGATTAAGATAATTAAAAATGACACCAACTTTGATCTAAAGATCTTTGATTTTAAAAAAATAATAGATTTCTAATACATACTGGAAATATTAATTTCAATTTCTCTTGCTTCTTTACAATTAATGCCAAATAAAAGACAACTTGGAATCCTGGTTGGAAGCCTTCATTAATTATAATATCAACTACTTCATTTCTTGGTATAAATTCGTATTCAACAAACCACAGCTTGTTTATGAAAAATGGTAGACAATTCCATCCTGAAATGTTACTAATTTGTACACCATGATCTTTCAAAACTGTAAAGGTACTTACAGTTGGAGCTCGTATTTTAAAATTAATAATTGATATCACGAATGCACAGTACAGCCATTTTAGATAACCATCCAAATCTATATACCGAAATGAATAATATAATGATAAATAAACTATTAATATAATCAGAAATATATTCTTAATAGTCTTAATAGCGTATCCAGTAGGTTCTACCGTAAATCGTATACATTTTTTGTTAGCTAATTCTTGAATGGTAAGAATATATTTCTTCTCCTGCTTTCTTTGAAAAGAAGAACTAGTTTTTTCACTACCTTTCACCATTTATCAATTTGACGATCTATCCAATTACTTATCCTAAAGCATTCCAATTGATATATTTCAACAATTGATTGTAATAGTACCATGAAACCACTTCGATTTTTAAATAAATCCAAGTAATCGCGTTATGCACAGAATTTTAATTACATCAGTATCATATAAAATGAAATTTAAATTAAGAGACTTCTAATGGAGAGAACTAGATATATAATAGTTTGGATTCAAAACGTACCAGAATATATTATTAATATATAGAATTATGATTGGATTTATATATTTCTTTAATTATATGCATTTAGATTCATACACTAGTAGTTTCTTCTTGTGCCATTTTTTGCTTTTTAACATCATCAATGGTGCCTAAAACAATTTCAGATTTTCTGTAAGATTTTAATTGATTAGTCATTAAACCACCTGAAGTCTTCTTATTTACTTCTTTTTTCACAGATTTCAAATCTTCATTCTTTGCGTTCAATTTAGCTTCTTCAATTTCTTTCAAATGTTCTTCATGTTGGTTTCTTAATTCTTCAAGTTTCTCATTAAATTCTGATAAAGTACCAATATTCTTTTTAATTTCTGCACAATACCTATCGAAATCAGGCGGAAGTCTTGAGCGCAAAGCAAGTTCTATAATTACAGGATTTCTTTTTTCTTCGTTAATAAATTTGGATTTGACTTGTTTTCTTGTTCTATATGGGAATAATTGAGATATTAAATTGAAGTCGGTACCCCACATGGATAATGCCTTATAAAACTTTATTAATTCTTCATTGGTCCAAGGATCAGTGTATGAATTCTTACCGTATGTTGCTGAGTTGTATAAATTTTCAAACGGGTTCTCTTGAACTCTGACTTTTTGTGAATTTTCGTAACTAGCATTTTTATGTCTATCAACCACTGTAGATAGCTCATCGACTTCCATTACACCTTCTTTATTCATTTTTAATTGAATTGCATTTGGACCTGGCTTGTTTTCTGGAATTTCCGTATCATATATACTTTGGGCGGCCTTTCTAATTCTTTCGTTTTTTTCTTTTTCATCTTCCTCATCATTCAGAGAAGATAACGATTTAAATTCACTACGAGCACGTTTCCTTAATTCTCTTCTTTCCTTTCTCTTAGTTATCTTAGCCTTTGCAGCTTGCTGTGCTCTTTCGAAATTATCTGATATTTCACCAATCGGTAGTACTGGTTTACATAATTCGGCAATAGTAAAATTATGTTCATCGAGAACATAACGAGCTGAATCCAAATCTTCTATATTTTTCGGTATTTCTTTGACATTCCTAATTTGAAATTTCTTATCATACAAACTGTCTGTGTTTCTGAATAAACTATCTCCTTTGTCATTTTTAATATCCGAATTACTAGTCGAGGTTGAACCACTGTCATCCGATTCCATGGCGGTAACAATACTAATCCTATGTGCTGAACCTGTTTTTTTCGATGCTGAACTTCTAGATGACATTCTCCTTTTTTTTAAATCTTGTAAATTCGAATTATCTTCAGTAATACTGTTTATCCTAATTTTCTTAATACCAGATCCAGAAATAGTCGATAACCGTCTACTACCTGGAACATTAACGTTGTTGTTATCATTAAAGTTAGGTTTAAAAACAGGCTTTGAGGATGACATACTTAGAGAATCCAATCTACTAGATCGGCGGCGACCCGTTATTTTATATGAAGATGAGCTGGCAGAAGAGTTTTTCGAAGAATCTGAGATTGGAGATTCATCTGTGCTTTCTTTCCTTTCCAATGTAATTTTAGCTTCTTCTGAATCCTTAATGGCACTCCCATCATCATTTTTTTTACTATTTAGTTTCTTTTCAGTATTTTCAACTTCAGTTTGTTGACTTTTATCACCAGCGTCTTGATCTGAAACACTAGCAACTGTAGTTTCTATAGCTGGAGATGAGGTAGCAATGGAAGGAGTTACTGAAGGTGTCGGCGTAGCTACACGACGTTGTCTTATCTTTGGTACGAACCTAGTACCACTTTTATTGACAACACTACTCATTTATAATTGCAAAAGTCCAATATTTCTTCTTTCACTTTGTTTATCTATAACAATATACTCAATAAGGCAAAAAAATAAATTATACACACTAGATTAGGATTACAAATATATTAGACTTTTTCATTAAACAAATAGATCTTGAACCTTTCCAAAGGAGTGTTGTTTACCTATCATATTTCTAATAACATCCCATTATTTATGATTTATTTCAAATATGATTGTTTCGTTCGTTTTCATATTTGAATAAACATCGAAAAATATTGAAAATTATTATAATTACGTATACAATGACATGTATTTCTAATAAGTGTAGATCAAGAGATGCAATGAGATGCGGTTGTGACGTTAAAGTTAATTACAATTCTATTAATTTATTTTTATATATATATATCCAGACCAGATCAGATTCCATAAAACTATCAGATCTTGTAGTTTTCTATTTTATTCCATAGAGATAATTGCGGATGCATATCTGTTATCTAATGAGAAGGAGATAAATTTTCTGGCGTCACCATATATTTTGGTAATATAACACTTTGCTCACCAGACGAAGTTCAGAAATGAATATTATTCCTTGTCATAATTTGATTTTCTAATACGGTTTGTAACGACGCTTGGAGTGCTTGGATTTCTTGTGTTTACTTTTCTTCTTTTCTTTCTCTATTGAAGGTTCTGATATATTTCTTGTAGATTGTTCTATATTTTGTTCATCTATGTTATCGTCCAGCACATTAATCTGGGTAGAGTAATCCCAGAATCCAGGAGGCACTTGTAATGAATTGTTTTCTATTTTCCATGTTTTGACAGATCCGTCTTCACCACATGAATACATTATATTTTGAGATTTCGGAGAAATAAATACATCTCGAACAACCTCATCACCATGTGCATTAGGTATACTAATCGAATCGTTGATATTTAGTAGTTCATTATGAAATGGAATAATTTTTAAATTACCATTATTTTCTTCTGATTTCCCTACTGCAATATATCCTGGATAGACGTCAACCACATAGTCACAATCCCATGTTCCTCTAATATCACCAAAATCCAACGGTTTTGGTTCTGTTAATTCATCAGATTTGTTATTCAATTCATGAATGGCGAACGTTTCCATATGTGATAATGTGTAAATTCTCTTTGGAGATAACCAACCACAAGAATGAACAGATTCATAATTGATAACCTGATGTAATGCATCTTCTTCTTCAACTTGGGTCAAGTCATATACATTTGTATAACCATCAGTAGAACCACTAAGTAGAACGTTAGGATCGCTAGGGTGGAATTTTATATCTGTGACATCATCATGATGAGAATCTACTAGCATTCTCACTGGTTTATCAAAATTTCTAATATCATAAATATGAATTTCTGCATCCACACCACTTAGTTCTGTACCACAGGCTAGCATACCATGACGAGAATCTAATGATAAGAATGGTGTTTTTTTTTCATTATTTAATTCTGCTACAATTGAATTTCCTTGAACCCTTAAATCAAGTACTTTAACAGCATCATTCATTGCCACAGAAAAAACAGAGCCATTATCATAATCACTATCCAATACACGCATTCTATTGATCGAAGTGTTCCCAGCTTTTACAGTTCTTATACAATTGCCAGTATTCCAGTCTAATAAATTGACATCACCATTACTTAGACTAGATAACAGACCGTGTCTATACAAAGGTTGCAACTCAAGACACCAATCAGTTCTGCCAAGCGAATTGGAATGCAATAATGAATATGAACTCATATCTTTCACAACTGTTCTTATAATTTTCCCTTCCACAAGATTTCGTTTCGTGGTCTTGTTCTAAACTTTTTTCTTTACAATTATATCAATAAGTTCAAAGGATTGGGTAACTCAAGTTTTAAGTTTACACGTTATTTCTCCTTTGGTAACAAATATCAAAATCAATAAAACTTTAAAATGTGTTGGATATCAGACTAGTTCCCCTTCCAGATCTCTCCAGATGCCATTAGATAACTTCTAAAGTTCTAATATGATCTCATCTCATCTCATCTCATCTCATTGAAATTTTGAAATGTTACCAGATTTGGGATAAAAACTGCCAGTAAAAGAAGAAAAAGCATAATAATACAAAATTACTCAAAACAGAAATAAAACACCATAAAAGGATAAAACATAACTAATTATTACCTAATTAGGAAATATATAATATATTTCGATGAAAGGATATATATACAAATTTTGGAACTACGCTATGACAATAACGATGATGACAGCGACACTAGTACCCACTAGTCACTTCTCTATCATGGTTTCAACCTTCCAAATCATCGACTTGGTAGGTTGAGGTGACAGAAAATCCAAGAGTTTTACAATGATTTAACAATCTATTTATGGAAACATAGTTTCTTGATTTAACCAAATACGTCAGAAATGCCAAGTGTGTTTTATATAACCTTACCAAAGCAACGATGATAAATAAATCTGGGGAGGCTTAGTCTTAAGTAGATTAACTGATGGTTTTTTATATCAATGATGACAATTATGGAGCTATCTTTGAGTAAACTTGCCTTGGATTCTTTACGTTCTTACTTTTTTTTTTAAATGCCTAATCCAAGTAATCTTTGATACAACTACCTTAATAACGAAGCATTACTGATGAAGTTCAAGAAATTGTAGATAATAGACTTAAAATAGGATTAGATGTGGTGGTACTTACATAGCTTATAGTGTATAAACTCGTACTCTTATATTTTGCCCAGAACTGTGGTTCACTGAGGGGGTAAGAGGAAAAGGGAAGGGAAGGGGGAGGGAGGAGATGGGGGATGAGGGGGGCTAATATTTATAATTTCTCTTGGTATTTGACAATAAAAACTTTATTTAATATACCAAAAAAAACATACAACTCAGAAGAGAAAGAATTAACACATTTCTGGACTCAGATATTGACTATATTTCACATCACACTCTCTGAGATATCCAATTTTGACCATCATCTACCTAATTTTGGGGAAATAAAATAAGTGGCTCACACTAAAACTATATACCATTTCTATCTAACTCAAGATACTAATCATCCATGATTGATGATTTCATTTATTTCTTGATTAAATCATGAAATCTTTTATACACAAACTCCTTCTGTTCAATAAAAATCTCGAATATTTATCTAGCTCTTATTTTTTGAACTAAGTACAAAATTGAGATAATATCGATCTTAAACAGTCTTGAACCATCTACTATTTAGTTAAAACAGTTTTATTCCACGTCACTTTTTATATTCCGATCAACTATCATCATAATTCCTTCATAATCATACAATTATTTAGTTAATTAATTGTTATCTTATACAAATTATATACATATAACTATCGGATCCTAAGAAACTACAAGATCAAACTATTTAGAATAAGTTGACTCCAGTTATATAACATCATATAACACATTTACCATTGCTATTACTATTGTCGTTAAAGGATTAAATAGTGCTGTTCTTTACAATTCTGTGTGGACTTATTCTTCTTTTTTTTTTAATAATTACGTATTGCCTGTGTTTCGGTAGAATTGGATATTTCGAACTTTCGAAAGCGACATTTAAATCGAATTACAATTTCGATTTCGAATATTTCAGTGCTATTTGATCAGTTATTAAAGTTTTATTTGCATTTAGGAAACTATTTGAAGTTCAGTTGACTGTCGATCTCTAGTTTCTGAAGGGTGTTATTTTTAGAATTCAAAGACTTGAATCATCAATTCATAAAATAGAAAAATTAGTCCTAATTTTTTTTTTCGAAGCTGAATTGTTATCACCCTTATAATAATAGTATTGATTTTTCTTTCTTTGATCTAGCACTTCGAAAAGGATAAGGTGTAGTTAGTATCGTTAAGGTTCAATTATTTCAGTAATTACCATCCCAATTGCATTATTAGTTACTTAAAAACTAAATTCTTAATTTCAATTTTAATTATAGTTTTTAACCAAGCCAATATTTTCCTCCTTTCTAATATAAATTTTATGTTTCATTTATTTTGCATTTTCTGATATATTATGAATCAACCAGATATTCCAACGTATCCGCAAGGCATTAGTTTACAAGTAGGTGTCCATCATGCAACAATATTAAAATATTTAACCAGTGGTGGTTATGCCCAAGTTTACCAAGCTAAAATATCACCACCAGATAGTAGAACAGGTTCCGACATTGTCTGTCTTAAAAGATTAATTGTGCCTGATAAAGCAAGTTTAAATACTCCAAGGGCTGAAGTTGACGCAATGAAACTTTTGAGAAATTTTGATCATGTCGTTTCCTACATAGATTCAAATGCTGCAAAATCAGGTTTACATAATGGTGCTTATGAAGTGCTATTGTTAATGGAGTTTTGTGCAGAAGGTGGATTAATAGATTTTATGAATACAAGATTACAAAATAGATTACAAGAATTCGAAATCCTAAATATAATGAGCCAAGTTACTCAAGGTGTCGCCGCAATGCATTCTTTAGAACCGCCATTATTACACAGAGATATAAAAATTGAAAATGTACTGATTTCAAATTCAGGTGAATATAAATTATGTGATTTTGGTTCCGTCTGTGGGGTTATAAGGCCTCCAACTTCTCAACAAGAATTTAACTTTGTACAGCATGATATTCTTAAAAACACTACCGCTCAATATAGGGCGCCAGAAATGATAGATTTATCACGTCATTTACCTATTGATGAAAAATCAGATATTTGGGCCTTAGGGGTATTCTTATATAAACTATGTTATTATACAACTCCTTTTGAAAAGGCTGGTGAGGCCGCCATTCTACATTCAAGGTACGAATACCTAGCATACCCTCATTACAGCGACAATTTGAAAAATTTAATCAGATTGATGCTCGCCAATCAACCTTCACAGAGACCGAACATTTGTCAAGTGCTTGAAGAAGTTTCGAGACTTCAAGGAATTCCTTGTCCTATTAAGAACTTTTACTTGGAAAGAGCAATACATAGATCAACTTTGATGCCACATCAACAACAGAATAATCATCATCATCATCAACAACAACAGCAGCAGCAGCTACAACAACAGCAACAACAAATCCAACAACAGCAACAGCAAATCCAACAACAATTCCATATTCATCAGGAACAAATTCGTGGTTTACATCAATCCTTAAGCTTCCCATCCCTGAATTCACCTTTGCATAATGCTCAAAATATAACGCCAAATAATGTTATATTAACAGGTGTTCCGCTATCTGCTCATGCTTCCAATGATCCTGCAGTTGTGAACAACTCATTTAATGTAGCAGCTACGGCAAAACTTCAACAGATACATATAGGGACCACAGATAAGAATGCAAACATTCTCACAAATCAAAGAAGTAGGACTATGCCTGATGATCAAATGTCTGACTATATCGGGAGGACGACATCAGCGGGAAGAGGTGATATATCGAAGATTGTTGCTTCTAATCCTACATTATTTGATAAGACCTCAAAAAGCGAAGTCAATTCTACCGGTAGTCTTGCTGAAAATATTGCTTCTATTGCCAGTGAGAAAATCAGTTCTCTGAAAAATCAAAATTTATCACAATCATCAAGTACTGGTTCATCTCATAGAAGTATTATTGTTAATGATGGCGATCTGACAAAACTTGAAAAAGTCCAGACTTCGAAAGAATTTGAGGCCGATTCACCAATACCGGTCAGCAAGGCAAAACATCATAGTCTACCATCTAATTTCAGCTCTTCAATTAAGATTGGTAATGGTGAAGGTACATTAACTACTTCCGATTCAAACCAATCCGATAATAATTCTATTCAAGATCGTATGAAGAATTTAATAGATAACGCTGACAATATTCCAATCAATAAAATAGCATCTGATTATGGGAAGTACACCAAATCTTCTGACAATTTCGGTAAAGATTCGGGAGAAGAAATGAATGATAAGGAGAATATTAAAACAGCAAATTCTGGGACTAGAAATCAACCGAAAAAGAACAAGAAAGAGAAACCAGTACCTGCCAAGAAACCAGCACATTTAAGACCACAAAAGCCGCCAAAACCTACTTTCTTAGCTGGCAAAAGGAAGTTGGATAAAAACAAGTCTGATGTCAAGACAAGTTCAGAATCTATGGAACCTAATCTAGAAACATTGACAGAAGAATTCAATAAACGTTTCCCAAACATATCTTAATTTGACGTATAGATGAGTAAATTTTGCACTTAAAATTTATATACGACAATCATATATAGCAGCACAATTGTCATTTTTACATTTAATTTTTTATTAAAATTACCTAATATTATATTATTAAACAAACTCATTAACTTTTTATTGATCGATTAATTAATTCTATATAATGAAGAATGTTATTTCAACTATAATAATCCCCCAAAATAAACCCAATCAATCACTTTCTTCATCACTCCACTCTTCAAATGCATCTAAGATAAAATCAGTAGCTTCATCAAATCTTTCATTAATTATACTTATTATTCCATCAGAATCTGACTTTAACACTCTTCCAAATTTCTTTCTTGGTCTCTTTTCTTCACTTTCTTTCCAACAGTTATGGGAATCATTTGTGAATACTAGTGAGTTTTTGAAATACCAATCCACCATTGTTTCATCAAAATTTGATGAAAGTGATTTCAGTGGAAAATTTCCTACAAAATTTATCACAGCCTTTGATAAAACTCTTAAATCCCTTTCACCTATCAGATGGACAATTCCTTGATATGACTCTCCAATACCAATAAAACAAATTTTAGTTAAAGTACTGATATACTGTAAGTGATTATCCCATAATGATAACATTATTTCATTAGCAGCTTTGGAAGATGAAAATGTTTCCTTTTCCAAATTTGATTTTGGAATGTTAATATCTAAAATCGAATAATTTCTATCAGCTGCCCACTTGATAAATTTCATTGAAGTATCAATCAATACCGAAGTTGATGGATCTAAAACACCAGTAATTATATCTCTATCACCCCATAATTCAGGTGTATCATGTACTAAAATCACCAACGTTTCTGCTTTAAAAATTTTTTGTGAAGCAAGAACCAATTTTTCATGGGGCTTCATAATTCTTGCTTGGAAATGTAATAAAATTATGCAAGTTGGCTAGATGAATTATTGTTCTTCACGAATTGCTTGCTGTAAAGGGAATATGTTAGGAATTTTATTTTCTGGTGGTATTTTTATATTCCCCTCCAAAGTGACCAAATTTCCTCTAAAAAGTTTCCCATATTTCGGTTGGATCCTATTACTTTATCGATCATAATCTAGTGTTCCGGTTTTGGAATCTTATTTGGAATTGGGAATTCTTAGGGGGGTCTGCCAATTAAAATTTTTTTAACCTAACGGGCTTCTAAGATATTGAGCCTATTTATGGCCGCCTTCTAGGGCGATACCTAAATTTTCCGTGTAAAAAAATTTAAGGTATTTGGTTGTTTGTCAAATAAATTTGGTGAAATTTAACTTTGAACTTTTTTTGCCACTGTGGTGTTAGAAGCTTGAGGAACGTAGGCTGATCCGGGGCTGTATTTCAGACCCAGGGGCATCCTTTTGTGTTAAGGGCCCATATGATTTAGA
>NW_001834654.1:92911-124967 GCF_000150035.1 Vanderwaltozyma polyspora DSM 70294
ACCTGATGATACAATGACTAAATCTGGTCTGAATTCACGACCTAGGGGCATCACTACATGTTCAAATGCCCACATATATTCAGCATCACCGACCCCGCCAACTGGCCAAGTAATATTACAATTGAAACCTTCACCTTTACCTTCACCAACTTGATCATAGCGACCATGGATTGTACCTGGGTAAAAAGCGGTAGATTCATATCTATGCAAAGAGATATATAAGACGTTTTCATCTTCATAAAAGGCCTTTTGAGTACCGTTACCATGATGAATATCCCAATCTAAAATTAAAATTTTTCTTACACTTTCAGGATATGTTCTTAATATGCTTCTTGCTGCTACACTTACATTGCTAAATAAACAAAATCCACCAGCTGCTTGTGGTTCAGCATGATGGCCTGGTGGTCTTACAATTGCTAATGAATTTTTAACTCTTCCCTCTACAACAGCTCTACAAGCCTCTATAACTCCACCACAGGATAGCTTTGCACTATAATATGAATCATTGTTGTAATAAACTGAATCAGCTTTCTCTGTAAGTTTAATCAATTCTTCACGAGATTGGGATTCAATATTTTCAATAAAATCTAAATGTTCTCTTGTATGAACAGCCAAAATTTCTTCTTCAGTGGCCGTTCTAACTGGAATCTTCAACATAATATCACCAATATCATCCAATCCACTTAAATTTTCATCTTTAATCAAACCATTTTCAGCTAAAATTTTATATATTCTATAAACTCTTCTTGGATCTTCAGGATGTGGGTCAATATATTCAAAATTTGAAGTAAAAATTTTAGCATGATATCTCATTCTTACATCATAACACAAACCAGTTTTTAATGGAGTGTAATGTAATTTTGGCTGACGAATAGGTACAATGACTTGTCTTTTTGGCATTTTTTTAAAATGATCATTTTTAGAATTACCATTCATGATAGTTTCTTTACCACCATTAACTCCAGTCGCCATTTCTGGTTTGACATCTTCAGTAACTGTATCATGAAGTATACGTTTCAAACTGTGAGCACCTCCATTAAAACTCATCCTAAAAATAATATCAATGGTAGTAATCCATAAACTTAGATCTGATCACTAAAATAGATATAGATTTATACTAATTTATGGTCCCTTTTTAATTCCTATTTAATATTATGAATTTTTAATATTAAACGGTTCACACAGTTGTAGAAATTATTCAAATTCTGTAAATCACCTAAATTACAATATTTAAATATCTTTGTACAAATCCAAGTTAAACAAATCCGTTTATTCAATCAAGAAGTAGTGAAAGTTTCTTCTAAGATCTCTATTTCTCTTTTTATTTCAGTTCGAATTCGAAATTGTATTGGATTTCGTCTTTTTTCCTAATCTGTTGATGTAAAAATTAACATGATACAAGCGATGAGATGAGATCAGAAGAGATGAGGAATGAAACTTTTCATCTTTAAAAAGAAGAAGATCATATCAAAGTAAAGTTGTTGTTATTGTGATTTTGAAGTTAAATTGTTTTGGATGGTAGTGTCAAAGCAAGTGGGTTAACTTTTGATTTGTAGTTATTATTAGTATGGATTTCTATAGAGACTCTACCTGGGTACTCGAGTATCTAGAAAAGGAAAATGCTAAGGATAAGATTTCTGGTTCATTACAAGGTTTGGTTTTGAAAAGCTGTAAGAAATATAAAGTTAAATCCAATCCAAGACATGTATACGCTGCTGTTTCTTCATGTTGGAAAGTTAAGCCTTATTTGGAGAAGGTTATGAAACGTTCAGGGATATTAGATGATATCCCAAATAAGAAAGGTAAACCACAATTTGAAAGATTGACTTTACTTTTATTGTGCCATGATTTACTTTTATCGAAGAGTAAAAGAATTCAAATGGGTAAACATCCTATTAAGACTTACATTTTGAAATATAAGACCAGATTACATAGTGAATTAGTCAAATTAAAATTGAAATTAAAGGTTAGAGATTTATCTGAATTAATTGAAGATGAAAACTCTAATGATGATATAACTCCTGTAAGATGGATACGTATTAATCCAATTAGAGCTCAATATGATAAAGGTTTAGAACCCATTATGAATGAATTAAATAAAAAATTTCCTACTAGAGTCAACCATTGGTCTGATATTGTTCCAGGTACAATTTATCATGATGATTATATTCCAAATTTATTTGGTGTTCATACAAAGGATAAAATTACATCCCATGAACTATATAAAACTGGTAAAGTTATTATTCAAGATAGAGCTTCATGCTTCCCTGCTCATATTTTAAATCCTGGAAAGAATGATATTGTAATCGATGCGTGTGCAGCTCCTGGTAACAAAACTACTCATACGGCTTCATATATTCTTGGTGGTCCTAAGAAAGATCAAACTACTCAAATTTATGCATTTGAGAAAGATCCTGAAAGAGCTAAAATTTTACAACATATGATTAAGGTTGCTGGTTGTTCGAATACTATTCAAGTCAATGTAGGTGATTTTACCAAAATTGCTACTCCAGAAAAGTTTCGCAATGTAACAGGTTTTATTGTAGACCCAAGTTGTTCCGGTAGTGGTATTTTTGGACGTAAATATGTGGATTCAATTAATAAGAAGAAACAAGAGTCCAGTGGTGACAATGGTAACCAGGATGATGAAGATGCGGTGCCTGATGAACAAGAAGAAGAATTTGATTTGAAAAGGGACGATTTAAAGACACGGTTATCCAAGTTGGCCTCATTCCAATTTCAAGTAGTTAAACATGCTATGTCTTTCCCAAAAGCCAAAAAGATCGTTTACAGTACATGTTCTATCCATGCAGAAGAAAATGAAGGCGTTGTCATCGATTTGCTGTTAGATAAGAAAGTCCAAGAATGGGGTTGGAAGGTCGCTCCTAGATCAGAAGTCATTCCAACTTGGCCAAGAAGAGGATTCCAAGCTGAATTTAGTAAAGTATTTAGAGATGAAGATGAAAAATGTCAAGAATTAGCAGATGGATGCATAAGAGTTTTACCAAAAGAAGATGGTGGTATTGGATTTTTTGCTGTTTGCTTCGAAAGAAATTAGTTTCTGATAGAATTGTAATTGGAATTGGCATCACAACGTTTATTTAATATAATTAAATTTTTTATAAAAAAGTTATATTAGACAATAATTAATATATTGCATTTTTATTGAAATCATAGTTTTGATAGTATATCATCTGTAACTTCAGTAGTTGAAGAATCACCACCCAAATCTGGTGTCTTGATTTTACCAGATCTAATATTTTCATCAACAGCATTTTGGATATCTTTTGCTGCTTCGTTGTAACCCAAAAATTGTAACATTAAAGCAGCTGATCTAATTGTTGCAACAGGATTAGAGATACCTTGGCCAGAAATATCAGGAGCAGAGCCATGGCATGGTTCACCGATAATAATATCTGGACCAACATTAGCACTAGGAACTACACCTAACGAACCTACTAATGCGGCTGCACCGTCTGATAAAATATCACCATACAGATTTGGGGCAACAACTACATCAAAGCACTCAGGTTCTCTGAATATCCTATAAACCATAGAGTCTACAATTTGTTCATTATAACTGACATTGCCATATAGATCCTTGTTCTTTTCATAGACATCTCTGCAGACTTCTCTAAAAAGACCATCTGATTGGGATAAGACGTTTGATTTATGGGTTACCGTTAATGTAGCTTTGCCTGTATTCTTTAAACGTTGCAAAGCAATATCTAAAGCAATCTTTGCAATTTTTCTTGTAGCTACTTCTGAAATTCTTTTAGTAGCCTCAGCTACTTTAGTACCAGTAGCTTCATCAATATAGGTTCTCTCTTCTTTAATATACAAATCTTCTGTGTTTTCCCTCACAATAACCATATCTACTGGTCTGTCATTGGTTCCAGATACTGATTTAACAGGACGAATATTAGCATATAACCCCAATTGTTTTCTCAATGCAACGATTGGTGAAGAATAACCTTCAACTTTAGTAGTTGGGGATTGAACAGCACCAAATAAAGCACCCTGACATTGTTGCTTTAAAATCGAAACCGTTTCATCTGGTAAGGCCTTACCAGTATCTAAAAATGTTTGCCAACCAGCATGGAGATCAATGAACTTAAAATCAATACTATACTTATCACCAATAGTCTCTAATACTTTTTTACCAGCAGGGATAACCTCTTTACCAATACCATCTCCAGGGATTAAACCAATAGTTAGATTGGATCTTGCACCATTAACCACTGTACGACGAGCACATGCTCTATAGACACCATTTCTTAACATTGTCAAAACTTTAATAGAATATGCAATAAATTTGTAAAATTATAATTAATGATCTTTATGAAGTTCCAATGAGATGATTTAAACTTCAATTATATCTCAGCCTTATGTGATGACTTATCTTGTATAACTAGTTATTCCTCAAGTTTAAAAAAACTAACTTAAATTAATTAATGGAAGTAATAAATTAAAAACAGAACATAAATCAAATTAATATAAATTAATTGCTTGTTTATATACTTGTTCAATACTTTAGCAATGACTCTTGCAAAAGGGTATATTCTATTACTCTTGATGGATATTTTCTTAGTCACCTTAATCAAATATTTCCGGTGGAATTAAATTACTCTGGCAATAAGAGCACTCTTGATAATGAAATTGTACCGTTTGAAACAATAACATAGTCATCAATTGAGATAAGATAAGTTGCAATGAAAACTATAATAGGTTGTGCTTTCCATTTAATTAAATAATATTTTATTTACAGATAATTTGTCTACATACAGATAAAATCTATATTTGTATGTATATATATAAGAATTTTGAATTTAAAAAAACACTTGATCGGGAGAATATTGAATGATGGTTTAGATCAGACTATGTGTATGCCAATGAGGTATGCGTCATTAAAGTAGGGTTCCCGTATTCGTAATGATACTATTAAAGTTGTAATATAAATTTTGATGCTATTAAATAATTTCTTGTAGAAATCATAATTTAATTTCTTCAACATCTTCCTCAATATCGTCGTTCTTTTTAGGATCTTTTTCATCTGTAGCCCATGATTCCGATGGGTTAATACGTCTTGCTGCCATAATTTCAGTTTGTATAATAGCTTTCCTTTTCCATGTGTCAATAACCTTTTGTTCCTTTTGAATACCATATTCAATGGCAGATGGGCCAAATACTGAACCGAACATTTCTGCTTCTTCTTGAGCTACTTGTTCCTCGATGTGCTGTTGCATTCTCAAACGATAAAACTCATATCTAGCCATGTCGTAAGCCAGAACCAAAGATGGAGCTTCTTTATTCTTCATTAGATACAAGGTTCTTTGAACGACACTTTCACCATCCAATGGTTTACCGATCTGCTGCATGTGAGACCAATCATACTTTTCATCACCATTATTTTCAATCAAAATCTTTGGTCTGGATAGTTCCCAAGGATGTTGCTTATAAAAGATTTCTCTCAATTGATCTTCTATATAAGTCAATTTTGAAGCTGAGTACAGTTGTTTACTAGCATTTGATCTGTCTTTTGCAGTGTACCTAGTTTTAAACATACCATTATTACCAGCTGATGAATCCAGACTATGCAGCTGTCCATTGATCCTATCATTAGAAGGATTGGTTAATTTAGGGACTCGTTCAAATTTTTTCAGAGGTGGAACTGAAGCAACAACGTTATACCAGGCAGGTTGTTTAGTCAATAGCCCAGCTCTCAAATACGCAGAGGTGCGTTCCAGCACATTCACAGCATTCTTCTGAATCTTCATTGTAGTTACGTAGCCACTAGTCCACTGGTTCCTGTTGTAAATAGGTACTCATCAATAACAGAATCTAGCCAGTATATATAGCATTAATTTCAACCTCTCACTCTTTTTTTATATATAGAGATATATAAAAAATCAACCAAACCAGACCAGACCGTCTGAAACTTTTCAGTTTTTCTAAAATGTTAACTATGTCACGTTTACAATGATTAATATCACGTGAGCCACACGTGATAACAAGTGTGGTTGTTATTGTTTACTGAAAAGCGGGTAACCAGTGATGGATTGAGACTGACAGTCTCAGAGAGATGAAGAAGAAGAAGACAAGTAATAGGAACACTTATAACCACCCCCACCCCATTGATGTGTATCCAATAGTTCTCTATACAAGAATTGGGTAAGACATTCTTAAAAACCAAATAATTAATCAGTACATAAGTGTTACCCTGATACAGATCACGTGTTTCACTCTATTTTTATATCGTTCTCCTTCTCCTCACGTGATCGCTCATAGTTAATTTTTACACTAAATTTCAATTCAAATCGAATCGAATCGAATTCACCAAAGAACATTTTAACGAAACAGCTCAGACTACAAATAAGTAACAGATAATAAACGTTTGATCCAAGTTGAGTTGTTATAAGTTTATTAGAGCGTATCGATCAGTGGTTATTGTGGTATTAACGTTTTTAGATAAGCCTCTGAAACTTCCAATTGTAATATTCAATTTAAGTGAATTATTCTAATTTTTATATTTTTGCTAATATAGGGTTATTTTAAGAAGATATCAACAGCAATATCAATATCACTATACCATGTCTGCTTTGTTTAATTTCACTTCGTTGTTACAAGTTATATTGCTTCTGATATGTTCCAGCACGTACATCCATTCCCAATGGCCTTCATTTTTGGATCGTTACAAAGATCAAAGTGTACTAGGTGCATTTTGGAAATTGGCTCGTATTGGTGAAAGGGCTTCACCATACGTTAGTCTAGCTTGTATCATCATGGCTGTCAACCAATTCAACAGCTGATGTGCTTTCCACAAACCACAAAATTATTGTTGTTTTAAAAAATATATAATCAACATCATTTATCGCATCTACAGAATTTTTCATCAAGTTTTATTTATTATTCTATACTTCAATATATATTAATAGTTCTATAACGTAATTTTTTTTTAATGGATAATATTATAGGATAAATCAGATATGATAGTCAAAGCTTGATGATTATGACTATGATCGTATTCTGCTAATGGATGACAATGATATTATTATTGATGAATTTCAGTTTTCTAGGTGACAGTAAATTTTCATCATCATTATCTAAATAATGAAAAAAAAACTGGGAAGACTTTAGAATAGCAAATACATAACTAGTTGCTATTTCAATTATAATCATACCAGTATCATCGCCACTAGTATCATGGTCATCTTCATCATCAAGTCTGTCATATATCTATCAATATATCTATTTAAATATACTATAAATAATAATAAGAATCACTAATAACGAGGTGGTGTTTTCTTATTGCCCAGTGTTTTTATTCATTATGACAAAAGAGAATATCTCAAATTGAGCTTCCAAGAGAAGGTTCAAAAGAATTGGTGATAACAAATATATAAAGATTGATTGTTTATTAGTTTAAAAATGGACTTGTTAATAGGTTCAGGAATAATTGGAACATATTTCCAAAGTTGGGTTATTGCTGTGGGATAGGTATTCTGCTGGAAAAGGTTAGGTTTTGCAGGTCTTTTTGGTTATATCTTTGTGGATTACTGTTTTATCAACTTCTAATATATATTATACTTTAATCCCAGTTGATTATTTTATTTTATTTTTATTTTTTATTTCTTAACGATTGGTTTAAATATTGATCTCACTTCATATTCATACTATTAAATTAATAATTATTGCCATCATATTGATTATTTAGGTTTTCTTTTTTTTAATACCTTCATTTTTTTTTTATTTTATTTTTCAATTGCAGATACATACAACATATACTTACATTATGAGAAGAGTATTGAAAAATCTGATACGAAGTGTACAAGTAGTGCTTGTCTGTTTTTACTTGTTGAATATAGTGACAACCATACCGATTTCTTTTAAGATTGGAGGATTGTACTGTGGTTTAACTTTTACCGTTACTTTATTTTATTTGTATTTTACTTCAACGACATTAAATATCATTGCAAGACGATGGGGCAGTAAACCTGCGATAATTATAACTTCATCTTTCTTTTACTTCCAAAACTTTATTATTCCATCTCTATTGCATTTATTTTTGAATGGTTTTGCTAACGAAGATTTAATAAAATCAATACGAAGTGGTATTCAGCCAAAGGAAACTTTCTTAGACTTATTGAGAGGCGACATCCCTGTATCTGTTAAAAACTGGTTACTTTTCTATTACTATTATAGTTATACAGTTAAACCATGGCAGGTAATTCTATCATACTCAACTCCTGTTTTCACGCTATTAGAAGGTTTTTTTACTATTTTAGGTATCCAGACTATAGGAGAGATGAATACTTGGCTGAAACACGAAAGAAATTCAAATATTTGGATTATTTCTTCTCTATTAACTTCTGGTGGTTTGATAACTGGCTCTCTTTACTATTTATACAGAATTTATGCAACTCCAATTTGGAATCTTTCAGTAGGTGCTGCAACTTTGCTGGGATTTACGCTTTCTTTAGTCGGTAGTTTGGGTATTTACGGTATTGTAAGCCATAATGGTTCTGTCATTGAAAGTTCTTTATTCTTTGCTTACATTGTCCGTTGTATTTATGAAATTGCACCTGAATTGGCTACAACCGCCACAGAAGAATTTCTGGAAGGTATTAAAGAGGTATGGCAAAGTCATCATGCCAATTTGAATGTAGCAGATGGTTTCATTTCATATTTTTATGATTCTTTCCATATGCAAGCTCATAAATTTTGGACTCTTTTCACTTCAAGAACTCCATACTATGGGTATTTACATAATTACTGTATGGATTATCCATCATTAGTAATGATCAGGAGTAATTTTTATCCTATATGGGAAACCTTAAAAACATTGACCTTCAGCGTACCTACTTCAATTAGTGAATTATTTCATTTGACGGTAAGAATGGCTATCGATTCTGTATCGCCAGCAATAATAATAAATTTATGTTTTAGGTTAATGATTTTCTATTCAGCAACTAGAATTATTCCTGCTATTCAAAAGAGAACAAGATCAGAAACAAGGAAAATACGAGGCATTATGAAAGCTTTATATTGGTATAGTCCTTGCATTTTGATTGCTATGTATACACATTTAATTTTGCAATATTCTGGTGAGTTGAAAAAAGATTTATGCTTATGGGGATGCGATTCAACTTGGTTTGGTGAAGATCAAGAACGTATTAATGTTGATGCATGGAGTTTTTGGAATTGGTGTAATATATTTTGGACTATAATAATATATGGTAGTGAATTAATAGGAGGCAAGAAATAGTTTAACTTTTAAATCACTTATCGATGGTTACAATAAGAAACTTCTTTTAATTTTATAATATACCCCCAATTTCCATCGAATCATACTCAACTTAAATATACCGTATTTAAATAACTGATACAATTGTGCATATAAATATACAAGATAATTTTAATTTAATTTTAATTTACTCTAAATATACAAGCATGAGAGAAAGGATGATTTAGGTAGAGAAAAGTTGAGAAGAAATGAAAAAAAATTCTAATTAGTCAGTTAATAAAATAGCAAGTCTCGTCCATGCCAAGTATTTTATGGCTCAGAGCTTGACTCTATGTTGCATTGGTATTTCATCATATTAAAAAAGATCAATTTTCTTCTTCTTTCTTTCCTTTTCCTCCCAGTATAAAATATCAAGACGATAATTCCAATCGGAAATGGTTCAACTTAACTAAGTTGGCATCACTTCCAACTGAATATGATTGTGTAGGAAAAATCATAATACGATATGCAGTCTGGTGTTTTTGACAACACTAAAGCACATGCTAAAACATAGCACTACTTCAAACTGTGTAAAGTAAAAAAATAGATGGGGGTGGATCCATGAGCTAAGAAAGTAAGCTCCATTGGGTTACCATGTAATGAAATAAATCCCATTAACAAGGCAATCGTCATAACTATCGTTTGAAATTGAAAAACCAATTTCAGTACCGAAAAAACTATTGATTTGTTACAAATCAATAGTCCAAAAAAATGAATAAATAAGAAAAGGTGACCTTTCCTCATCTATCACTTTTAATGAGTTGATTTAAAGAATTTAAAATTTTTAAATCTCATTACGTTTTCCGCATATGAACAGGTGGGAGACTTTCTACCCAAAGTTTAATTTTTAAATAAAGATATTGAGTAGCATATAAAATACCACTCCATTTGCAAACTTCGACTAGTGACGATTCTTCAGCCATGGATCATCCTCTCTACAATAGGAAGTGAAAATAAGTTAAATTAAAAATAGGAAAACTTAAATAATGTGATAAATTTTTATTTAACATTTAATGATTGTTCGACGAGTTTAAATACTTTTCCAAAATTTTATTAAATCGAATCAAAAAGAAAAATTTTTTTCTTCGATTCGGTTAAAGTTGATGTAAAAATTGACATGATTTCCATTTAGGGCAAATTCTCAAATTTTTATTTCGAAAAGTAGTGTCCGGTATTACCATGATATGCCGGACATGATTTGAATATTTTTCAATTTATTGGTCCTTAATAGTTATAGATAGGCAGTTTTTGAATTATTACCAGTATACTATGAAGGTTTAATTATAAAGAGTAACTATGATTTGAAGTTCATTCTCTCTTGATTTTAGGTTAGACCGAGTCTAATTAAGGTTTAAATTGTTGATATTAGTCAAAAGTTATCAAAAATATATAATTCTATTGTGAGATCAAGTACACTAGAAACTTACTTTAAAAATTTGACAAGTGCTTATATTTTGTACTGTTCGAGAACACTGCTGTTATATGTATATATAGAAATTTTATTATCGTTATTGTTGTTATATTAGTTGGTAGAGAATTATAATCTCGAGTGTTTTGACATGTCTGGGAGTTATTGGACTTCCACTCAGAGGCATCAATGGCAATACACTAAGGAATCATTGACTAAGGAAAGACAAAAGCTGTGGTTGATGGAATGTCAATTATTTCCACAAGGTTTGAATATTGTAATGGATTCAAAGCAAGGCTCTAATGGTTATCCTGTGACTAAAAATATCCCCATCACTCATAGAGACTTACATTATGATAAGGATTATAACTTGAGGATTTATTGCTATTTTTTAATAATGAAATTGGGGAGAAGGTTAAATATACGACAATGTGCGTTGGCTACAGCTCAAGTTTATCTTTCTAGGTTCTTAATTAAAGTTTCAGTAAGAGAAGTTAATTTATACTTATTAGTCACAACATGTGTTTATTTGGCTTGTAAAGTTGAAGAATGTCCTTTATATATAAGGTCATTAGTGAGTGAAGCAAGATCTTTGTGGCCTGAATTTGTCCCTCCTGACCCAACAAAGGTGACAGAATTTGAATTTTATTTCATTGAAGAACTGGAAAGTTATCTAATTGTACATCATCCTTATGATTCAATGGAGCAAATTATTAAAGCTTTAAAGTCTCCTCCATTTCAATTGATTCCTACTTCTGATGATATACAAACATGTTGGTCATTGATTAATGACAGTTACATAAGTGATGTACATTTGACTTATCCTCCTCATATTATTGCAATTGCATGCTTATTCATTACGTTTTGTATTAGAGGTAAACTTTCAAAAAATTCATTAGACACTACGAATTTAATTGATCCAAATGATAAAACTCAAATTATCTTCAATAAATTTATGGCCGAATCACTAGTTGATCTAGATGAAGTCATGGATACAGTTCAAGAATTAATCACTTTATATGATTATTGGGATAAATACCATGAACCTTGGATTAAATTTTTATTACATACTTTATACTTGAGGTCAGGTCAATTACAAACAGCACAATCCCCTGTTTCTTCGTCATCCGCAGCATAATAGTTCTATTGGTTAGATACCGATTGTAGTACTACATAAAATTAATGATATCATTTCTGCATTTGTATATGTGTATTTAGATATATTTACATTACCTAAGATGAATTAATGTCGATAAATATTAGATACAATGAAAAGAACATTACCGAAAAGCCAAATAATGCCAAGTAAAGGGAACATTTCTTGTAAAATTTATCACTATCACTGATCATTTGTCCAATTGCTAATGAATCAGATCCTATTAATTTGTAACCGAATATACCAGGCAAAATAAACGAAATGGAAGTACCGCCAGTAGCACCAACTATAGCTAATACATATGCAAAAGAAGTGACAGTTAAAGAAACTGAATACATCACTAATAGTAATAATAATGATATGGTATAAAATCTATGGTTAGGGAAAGGAGTTTCACACAAGACGTTATCCAACTCTTCGATTTCTGTTACTTCATTACTTAACAAGACATCGTCAACATTATCATCAGGCATTGAGCGGATATCATCATCATTAATTGTCAAACTAATTGGAGACAAATCAGATGTATTTGAACGGATATTTGGCGAAGTGTTTTCCTTGTTTGAACCATAATTAATTTGATAGAATATAACCATATTATTAACTGCGATTCTTAATGGATGGAATAATAATGGGAATGATAATACAATCATGCTTCCTAAACAAAATTTACCAATATAACACCATTTTGAATCAGGATCATAATTCAACATTATATTCCCTAGAGTATTACTACCAAATGTTAAATAACCTGAAATTCCTACTAATAGAAAAAGAAAAGTGGAAATACCTATCGATCTATTAATCACCTTGGTAATATTCCTTATAGAATTATTTTCTAGTTCATTAATTATTGAGAACAAATTCATTGCGCCAGTAAATGCGAATATAATGATACTAAAAGTTGAACATAGTCCAGTCCAATCATAAACTGAAAACCAATTAACGTCACCCCTAGTTTCAAGATAATTATCTGTCAAAAACACGTTATTGATATAAATAACTATCACCAAGATAGTCAAGTATGCCAAAGCAAATAAACCTAATATGCTTGAATATCTCAAACTATTTAAATTTTTCAATAGACATAAGGGGATGATTATAATACCTGATCCGATGATCCAATAATGACGAGGTCCGCCAAAGACAGCAGGGAATAGATCTCCAATAAGAACTAGATATGAAAGACCAACACCAAAACATTGAACGAACATGGCTAAATCACTACAGGGGCATAAAGAGGGATTAGTCATCATACATAGGGTGAAAAATGATGAATTTCTTGGATTAATCATAGTTTTTGAACATTTTGCCAGTACAAAGAGACCAAACCCTGAAGCAATTGCTGCCAATACTGTCATTAAAATGCCTACTAGTACACCATCATTTCTAAATACATATGGGATAGCCAATAAACCAGCACCGACTATAGTTTTTGTTAGATTTATAGTAGAAGAATTAACAGTTGCAGTAGTAGTCTCCATCTGCATCTTCCTACAAAGTTTAGATAACGAACGAAAATCTCACTGACACACACACAGACACTCACCTTGAATATTATTCTAAATTCCCAATGTTTTCTAATGGATTGGTAACCTACTATTCACAAATCTTGAAAAATCTCATCTCTTTTCATTTAAAATTGAGAACCTTTAAAGCTTTTTTATTTAAAAATTTTGATATCGCTCCTAAAATTTAAAAGTTTGATATATCAAGAACTTGAAAGTGCTCAAGGTGAACAGCTGTTAAAGACATAAGGTTGATACATTAGTTTACTTTAGGTACCAATTAGGATCGGTTATTGTTTATTTGCTTGGTTACAGTGTGGTATTGGTTTTATAGAAGGAAATTTGGGGTGAAAATTTAAGGATGTTGAAATGGTTAAAATTAAGAGAGATTACAATATAGTTAACATTAATGATGATAATGATGCTGGTAATAGTAATGGTGATGGTGATGGTGATGAAATTGGGGATAGATTAAATATTGGGAATAGCGGATCTTCGATGAATTTGATGAAGCAAACTGATAATAATGATGTGGTTGATCCATGTAGGGTTATTGAAGATAATGATTTATATGCTACTGATGCCAAGAAAGTGCTGAGAAAGTTTCATGATAAGATGGTTTACGACGAAGATGTTGATGATATAATGGATGATAAAGAAAGAGCAATCAAAACAGAAGAGCTGTCGAAGATGATGGGTGATAAACATGAGATGGTTCCACCTGAGAATTTTAGTCATGTTGTTGGTGAAATATATCGCAGTAGTTTCCCTCGAATTGAGAACTTCCCATATTTACAGAATCAATTAAAATTGAAATCTATATTAGTGTTGATACCAGAAGAGTATCCTCCAGAGAATCTTGAATTTCTGGAGAAATCTGGAATTCGGTTGTATCAAGTTGGAATGAGCGGTAATAAGGAGCCGTTTGTTAACATCCCATCAGATTTATTAACAAAAGCTTTAGAAATTGTAATAAATCCAGAGAATCATCCAATATTAATACATTGCAATCGAGGGAAACATCGTACTGGATGTCTGATAGGATGTATTAGAAAATTACAGAATTGGTCATTAACAATGATATTTGATGAATACCGTCGCTTTGCATTTCCAAAGGCTCGTGCCTTAGATCAACAATTTATTGAACTTTACGATGATATATATATCAAGAAAGTAGCAGAAAAAAATACATGGTTACCATTACAATGGTAACCTCACATTACACTTTGATTATTAGTTATTCATTTTTTTTTTATTCTCGATAATATAAATGTACATATATTATGTAACAGAAAAAAACTATATAAAATTTATTTCTTTAGAAATCCCACCATTATTAAAATATTATACAAATAAAATGATTTTGAAAAAATACATTGAAGTTAGAAAATTAAACGTTGTATCGTAAAATTTCTTATGATCTTTCACCTCTCAATCTTCTAGCCAACTTGATATCTTTCTTTTGGATAGTAACACGCTTGGCGTGGATAGCAGCCAAGTTAGTGTCTTCGAATAGAGAGACTAAGTAAGCTTCGACGGATTCTTGCAAAGCACCGATAGCAGAAGATTGGAATCTCAAGTCGGTCTTGAAATCTTGAGCAATTTCTCTGACCAATCTTTGGAAAGGTAATTTTCTGATCAACAATTCAGTAGATTTTTGGAATCTTCTAATTTCTCTTAAAGCAACGGTACCTGGCTTATATCTGTGAGGCTTCTTGACACCACCGGTAGATGGAGCAGATTTTCTGGCAGCCTTGGAGGCCAATTGCTTTCTTGGTGCCTTACCACCAGTAGACTTTCTTGCTGTTTGCTTAGTTCTAGCCATTGTTATGTATGTGTGTTGACTATTTTTTTTGGTATTATTATTATATAGAATACAAAAAACAAAAATATAAAGAGATGAAAGATTGTAAAACGAAATATATATCAAGAGAGGGAAGATAAATGGGTCTTTATATATATTCTAAATCCATTCTAATTTGTATAAATCCATTATACTAAAACAACGAAACGTTATTTATTTTGGTTAGTGCACTGCTTAGATCAAAAAGATGAAAGTTGTCAATCATACGCACTATTATGTCAGAATAGATTAGATTACAATAGATTAGAATATATTAGGTTAGAGACTGAATGAGGTTAAGGTAAGGTAAGTTGAGTTGACAGTGACAGTTGACAGCAATGGATCATTCTGAATGTTTCGCACTTGGACTGCGAAAAAGTTTATTTTTTAATTTTTCGCAGCTCGCAGTTCGCGTTGTCGTCGACCCGACGCGTGTTTTATCATTTTTTTCAAATACGCTTTGGCTTGTGCCGGTGGTTTCACACTTGAGGGCACACAGGTGTGAAAATTTGGGAACACGCGTGTGGTTTTCCAAGTGGGATATTGGGAAATGGGAAATGGGATCTCATTTACCCATAGTTAACGGTCATTTTTACAAGATGGCAACTATATTTGAAATGTTCTCACTTTTAGATTGCTATTGTTGTGGTCTGGTAATTTCGCGTTTATTATGTAGTTGGCCGTTCTGATGTTTACGCCCTTGGGGGACCTCCCCTTCTTCCTACAACACAGCTTTGTTTGGTATTGATTTGCTCCAGTTAACTCTGTCTCAACGACAAGAGAGATAGTGCTAAACACGTCCACATACGCTGTAGTTGAAAATGTTATTGGAATCAATCTTTGGTTATGTTTATGTATGTATGTATGTATGTTTATTATGGTGAAATTATCAGAATGCTTTGGTTTCGTTTGTATATCTCTCTCTGCCTCCCTTATATGTATGTTCTCTCTGCTCTGGTTGTAGAAATTGGGATGGTAACCACATCGTTGGTGAGCCTTGGATAATCTTGGTCTTGTTTTGGTTTTCGTTTTGGTTTTGATCTTTCAAAATATATAAATAGAGATATCTTTCTGTTGTTATTGATAATCGCTGGCTTGCTGTTTTTGTCGTAATTCTATTCTATTTTATCCTTATTTTTTGTTGTTACATATTAAAAAGAACCAGGTTTGAAGAAACTTATATAACATAACACATCAACAACACAACAAATATGTCTGGTAGAGGTAAAGGTGGTAAAGGTTTGGGTAAAGGTGGTGCTAAGCGTCACAGAAAGATTCTAAGAGATAACATTCAAGGTATCACCAAGCCAGCTATTAGAAGATTGGCAAGAAGAGGTGGTGTCAAGCGTATCTCTGGTTTGATCTACGAAGAAGTCAGAGCTGTTTTGAAATCCTTCTTGGAATCCGTCATCAGAGATGCTGTCACTTACACTGAACACGCTAAGAGAAAGACCGTCACTTCTTTGGATGTCGTCTACGCTTTGAAGAGACAAGGTAGAACCTTATATGGTTTCGGTGGTTGATCTGTATTCCCATTTGTATTCATTACTACTCACTCATGCACGTTATCTAGTTTGTTTTTTTTTCTCATTCACAAAGTAAATAAAGGTTATTATTTTTTACATTTTCTTCTATAGGATTTGGGTTATATATTAAAAAAAGAAATTATGTTTTATTCAAATAAAATAAATAAAGATTATATTTTATAAAGTTTTATCTTTTTCATATTTTAATGTATTATGTCTTTAATTTCAGATACTTCAATTGGGACTGTTCATCATCATCTCTTGTCTATACTTGTCCATTAGTTCGTCACCATTGATCCTTTCTTGATTTCCTAGTTCAAACACGGATTCAAACCACTTGTACATACAATAGTACGAATAATCTTCAATATCTGCAGTGTTCGGACATCGACATCGACATCCATTACCATTCTCGATTCCTTTATCGTACCAATCTTTCATAAAATTACGTTCGAATCGATTTTTTTTAGAACTCTTATATTTTAGCTGTCCATCTTTGTAATTTCTTGGACAATGTTGTATTGCAGCGTGACGGTATCCAATGTCTCTGAAATAATGAATATCTTTGATATCTAAAGTCAATGCTAACCCTAACGAATGAACAGGTGCATCCCCCCATCTTTCTTGCCAAAATCCATTATGGCTTTCTAAATATTCAAAATACCTATCGTATACTTCATTGTCAAATACTTCAAGATTGGCAATTTCAAAATTACTCCAAAAATGACATAAATTATATTCTTCATTGCCATACTTGTCTTCAAAATTAGGAATCTTTGACATTGCACGATCCAATAAATTAACTATACCATCTTCGTCATTCCAATCCTCATTATCAAACATTTTCTCAATGGCGAGTTCTTCTTTTAATTTCAATTCGATGTCCTCTCCTGAATTTACAAAATCTGACACCTCTTTATTAGAACTTGATATAATGTTGTAATCGAATGTAAACAATTTCCATAAACTGCCAACTTGAATATTGGACTCTCTAACGAAAGATTTGGTATATCTGAATAGGCTTGGTATTGTATAAAATAAGTCAGGTATCAAAATAGTGAACCCATATTTTTTATTCTTTTGTGACATCTCATAGAATGGATCATAAGTAAGATCGCAATAAAAGGTTACATCAGGTTCTAAACGCCAATACCACTCATATTGTCTTACTAATTCATTCTTATAGAAAAACCCTGAATAAAACCGACACATCTTATGATATGATTCAGAGTCACCATATAATATTCCGCGATCACTTTGGCTAAGGATTGCTTGTTTGAAAAATTCAGTAAATCTGATGTGGTTGGGAAACTCCCATTCAGATTCACCAAGTAATCCAAACTGTACGAAGTCAGACACTGCATCTTGTACCCTCTGTTTAAAATCTTCAATGGAAGGTTTGTCCTTTAAATAAAACATATGGAATAACTGACCATTGATTGAAATGTTCCTCGATATTACTAATAGTTTTAATAACATCTTCCAACTCCTCATTCCTAGCTAGCATCACAAATGTAGCATTCATTTTCTGATAATTTGGATTGTTTATATAAGATTGTGTATCTACACAACCTCGGAAGAAGACTGAGTCGTTTTCTGTATCTAAGGTATCTTCTGAATAGGATATGAACGAACTGTCCTCTGTATTTAAAATTACAAGCAAACTAATCCCAAGGGTAATAAAAAATAGTGATAATTTACCTAAGTGTTCCTGATTGAATTCCCTTGAGCATCTCATAAATTTAACAAATATTGATCTCATCATGTTTGATAACATTAAATGGGATATTTAGCGAAGTTACTGGGTAATAAAAAAGGATTGAATCAAAGCTAATAGTCCCGTAATAATGTTATACTTTTCAATTCATCTAACTGCCAAAATGCTTAAAAGGCCAAGTTAAATTCTGTTATTTTATCGAATCGGATCTTAATCAATTCTTGAATAGAACCTTGAAGGCTATTGAATAATAAATAGCCAAATGTTTCAATTATAGCACGTACCAAATAAACTAGAAACTAATTGGACTTTACAGATTTCTAATACCTGCCTACTCGAAACGTAAAATGGAAGCAAATATAGCTGTTGTATCCTTATATTCTTGCTTTGGTAAACTTCAAAATATCACATCTTATTCTCTTCTCATCGACCTTTTTTTCATTTTGATTGATTTATGCCTATAAAAAATATCGAATCGAATCGAATCGAATCGATGCCTTCTAAAAAGTACCAGTTAAGACTGATCAAAGATATAGATGTATAAGCATCAAGCAACCTGAAATTGATTGGATTAGAAGGTAATTGTTGATTTATAATGCCTGTTGAAATTTTGTTGAATGACTCTAGGGATATTAAAAGAGTGAAAACCGGATTGGAAGCTATCGATGCGTTTGTCAAGCCAATAACTAAAGAAGATGGTTTCACAATTGTCAAAACATCATTGAACGATATTGGACACCCTTTTTTAAAGCAATATCAAGATAGACTAAGAATGTATGATTCTGTCGAAGGTGTTATGGCAGGATGTAATGAAAGTGGCTTGGCAAAATTCGTAAGAGCATCGTTACAGGAATATGAATTGTTGAATATTGAAGAATTGATGGGGACAATGCCAGAAAAGTACACCATCTATGAACCTCTGTTGCTATTTAACAATTCAACACATCGTTCATTTGTAAGTGGTCCATGGAAGGAATTCTTTTCTGGAATAGATAAGAAGGATAAAGACAAGTTTTTTAAAGAAATGCTTTTAAAAGTATTTCCTAGTCACAATCTAAGCCATGTGGCCATTAACATGCCAATTATAGAAAGTGATATATTAAGAAGACCTTTTAATATTTTGCCATTATATAATGAACTTATTGATTCATCTATTGATATTGAAAATTCTTCTTTATGGGATTCACCCACACAAGAGGAATTGGATAAAACTCTATGGTGTCATGTAATTCAAAATGGTGTTCACCAATATTGGGCACCTATGTTTACTATGTTTAGTCGTGGTAATATCAAGGAAAAGAAGAGGATTTTAGATACATTTCAAGATATTGAAGGTAACGATATAGTTGATCTTTATGCAGGTATTGGATACTTTACATTGAGTTATCTTAAAAGAGGAGCACGCAATATATTTTGTTTTGAATTGAATCCATGGAGTGTAGAAGGATTGAATAAAGGTTTACAAAAAAACAAATTCACTGGTAAAGCCCACGTCTATTGTGAAAGTAATGAAATGAGCTATACCAGGTTAAAAGAAACCGGTATGAAAGATTTAAGAATCCGCCATATTAATCTAGGATTATTACCGACAAGTAAACCAAGTTGGCCATTAGCATTACAACTAATCGCAATGGATGAAAACAATAAAATGCTAACACCAGTTTGTACATTACACATTCATGAAAATATCCATATCAATTCAATTGAAGATGGTTCATTTATCAAAGAGGCTTTACAAGAGCTTAAGACAATTAAACCTGAATATAATTACAAAAGCAAGCATCTTGAAAAAATCAAGACCTTTGCACCAGACGTTTGGCATGTATGTTTAGACGTTGATGTAATCACACAATGATAATCATCGATAAATAAATTTAAATTGGCCTCAAAATATCGGCTTGGTTCAATTGATTCAATTGATTCAAATACCAAGTCTTCAAAATATTAGCCATCGAACTAATAGCAGATTATAATACCTGTAAAGACAATGATAATAATAACAATAATAGCGTACCTCAACCCAACTCCTACGAAATAAAACTAACAACTCTAATTGTCTAAATTTCAAATATTCAAGTAGGCTAAGCTTACCAAGCGGTCGGTCGTTGTTACGTTTGATATTTTTTTTTTTTCTTTTGCTTTTGCAATATGCTAGCTAACAGTAACGTAGTTATCGAAAGAGGCTTTCTTTCTAACGTTAAGTTTCAAGAAGGACTGGACTCTTAGCCAACACTACTGAATATTTATCGATGGTGATAGTCGGCGAAACAAAGAGCTTTCTTGGTGTCCAAGAATTATAATGTGTGTTTTTTTTTTAACTCCCCAAGGACCTGAGAGGTCGCTGCAATGAAAAGTAGTAATTCGAACGGATTACAAGCAGTTGTTAAGATTTCAATAACCAAGCTTGATGAATACTGATTAACAAATCACTCCAAGAAACAAGTTCTTGTATAACTCAATACAATCCCAATTGAATTAATAAATTACCCAAGAGATTAATAACTGAAAATGCTAGCTCAGATGTGTAGACTGTTTAACAGCAAATGGTTGCTTACTGAAATCTTTCAGAGTACAGAAATACACATATCTTCCTAACAGTCATGATATGGAATAACCTAAAGACCTCGAAGACTCAGCATAACTTGATGATAACACATACAAACTTGATCACATTAGCGTACGCATTTATATATATATATATATATATATATTTAACCACTTCCATTATTGCATTGCGCCTTCCTGTGATACAATATTCTAAAGTAATTTTTAAAATAATACAATTTATATATAGAAAGAAATCTTAAACTTAAATTAACATTGATCAGTTCCGATCAACATATTCTTGGACCAACATTAACAATATTAGAGCTCAATTAAGTTGACACCTTCCCTATATTATCGACTGCTGTTTCATCAAATTTGATATCATCGGTGATACTTTCTTTTTGCCTATCTTTTTCCAGAGAGCCTTGAGGAGCATCCAGGTTTCTACATACTCAAGAAATTACGATATAGTTTAATTTTATAAAAATACCATTAGCAGCAGCTTTACAATTGAAAGCAACAAGTTTAGTTCAAAGACAGAGGTATATACAGATATCAAGGATAGTATTCTTTGGTTATATTTGTACTGGTTATTGAGTTCCAAGGTTTGGTGTGTGTGTGAGTGTGCTTTTATTGTCATTGCTATCTTTTATAAGGTCCATCTGTTAAAATTGGATTATAAGTAGTAGTAGTAATAGTCAGGTTTTAGGCTTTAGGATAATATCTTTATTATTGATTTATTGGAAATATGAATAATGACGATATGTTTGATAACGTTAATCTGTCTCCAACAGAGTTTTTGGATATGGGTGGGAGTACAGGCAATGACGATATAATACAAGATTATCTAAGCCGTTTATCGTTTCCTCCCAAGCAAACCAATACGCAGCAGCAGCAACAGCAGCAACATCAGCAACAGCAGCAACAGCAACAGCAACAGCAACATCAATCACCTCAAAGTGAGTTAAATATGGATTCGCAATTTTCTCAAAGTTTAAGCAGTAATGCATTTGTTCATGATAATACCGGTAATAATGATAGAGTCCATGGTGTAGAAGTAGTTATTGATAACAACGATAACAATCGCAACAATAACATTTTCGATGATAGCATTAATAGTAGGAACAGGACAAGCCAACCTATTGGTACTAATATCATTTCCCAATCGCAAAATGATAATATATTGGATCCATTCATGGAAAATCTAAACGTGAATGTAAACGTTACCGAACAGAACCAAACTGGTTTGCAACATTTAGAATTAGGAAACATAAACGATTCGTGGAATGATCATGGAAACTTCTTATCCCCCGTGGCTGCCTCAAATAATAATGATGATTCAGAATCTGTTTATTCATCAGCCTCTTCATTTAATCTAGCGGTAAATTATGGTAATAACGATTTGGCTTTATCTCCTGCAGTATCATATTTAACTGCTGGTGAAGATGATTTAGACGACGCTGCTTCTCTGATGTCTGGAAATTCTAATTATTTATTGCCTGTTAACTCACATGGTTATAAACATGTAACTACTCTAGATGAATTGGACCAATTACTAGATTCTGTACTTCCAGATGTTCATGCTACGGATTTTGATTTCCAAAATGTTAATAATATTGATGACAATATCAGAAATTTGAGTGCGGACCTCGAAGCATTAAATCAAGATCGAAGTTTGTCTAATACTCCGGTTACTACACCAACTATCTCGGTACAAAATTTTGATACCGACTCTTCGCAAATAACTCCAAGCAATCAATTTGTACCAATCCCAACTATTAATATTCAAGTAAATGATATTTCTTCGATTGATTCCACCATGCAAACTAATAGGCAGGATAGGAATAATTTGGAAACCGGTGGTCTGTTAACGCCAAATACGCAAACTAATGATAATCAACACGAAGAAATGAGACAAGGTAGAATTTCCAGAAGGCGAAGATCAACAACTTCAAGAACACCATCGAGGTCTAGAACGAGAAGTATGTCACCAGAGTCTAAAGCTAGATCATTGAGTGAAAATAGAGATAAGTTATTGGAAATGGCAGATATGGGTATTAAAATAGAGCAAACTGAAAATAATGAAGCCCTTCAGCTCCAAACACCATCAACAGAAAGTAAAACAGATGAAATCACAGTGCCGTTGCCGTTAATTGACGGAGAAACTTCACAAAACCTTGCTGGTTCCACACGAAGAAAGTTTTCTCAAAAGAACCCATCAATATATGCATGTCCAGTATGTGATAAGAAATTTACAAGGCCTTATAACTTGAAATCTCACAAAAGAACACATACGAATGAACGTCCATTCTCCTGTAGTCAATGTGGGAAAACATTTGCTCGTGAACATGATCGGAAAAGACATGAAGACCTTCATACTGGTAAGAAAAGGTATGTATGTGGTGGTAAACTGAAAAGTGGTGAATCCTGGGGCTGTGGTAAAAGGTTTGCCAGAAGTGATGCACTAGGAAGACATTTCAAAACAGAAAGTGGTAGAAAGTGCATAACACCATTATATGAGGAAGCCTCAAGAGAACGAGGTGCTGTTCAAGATACAACCGATCTATTGTTAAATGGAGACCCTATAATGTAACATTTAAATAAAACAACAATTCAAAAGAAATTAAAATTAAAAATATAGGGAATCTCAACATTCTTAAAAATTATTATTTCCATTCACTAATAAATAGACACATTCATGTATTTGTGTGTGTATTTTTGTTTTCTCACTTTTATTTTTTCGAACGTTGTTCTAATTCTTAATTCTTTGGTATTAATGATGATTCAACCATTGAATGTAATTTAATTTAAAAAAATACATTCATTATTTTATTTGTTTATATGTTCTCATCCCAACTTTTTGCGAATAGTAATAGTATAATAATTTATATTTTAATATCTTAATAAATATTGCTATGTAACTTCAGTAATTTATCTAATATGACATTGGCATCTCATCATGATAATAAATTAACTACGGTGAGAGAAGTCCTTTAGTCTGATATCAATTTAATCAGGCGGTTGAAAAAAAATTAAAGAGGAAGTTGATGTAAAATAATACTTAAAATAAAGGTTCGATTTAAAGTTAAGTTAGAGTAATTGGTATAAGATTTGATTGTGTCTATACAGAATTGAAGAACCGTATTCAATTGAGTGTACTTGTTTATTGTGGATTTTAATTTTTTAAATATGAGTACTTCAACGGTTAATAATCAAAGTTCTTTAAATGAAGAGCTACATAGAGAACAGCACAAAAAATATATTACAGATATATTTAATCAGAATGCATTTACGCCAATTAAATTAAGCTCAGTTCTAGTAGATGGTGGTGAACAAGTTAGGGATGATTTATTACAGAAATATGTAGATTCTACCTTATCAAGAGCCACTAATTTTAAGCAATTATGTAATGAATCTGATAACTTAGCTAAAAAACTGGTGCAACATGGAATTGTGGAAGATATATCTCAAAATTTTACAACAAGAGGATCTGTCAAATACCCTCTTTTGAAGACACGTTATCCAGCTCAAATATATAGAAATTCCGATGTGCCAGATGCTGTTTCTGTCGTTGATATTATATCACATATAAAATTAATTCCATTAAAGAAGTTCATGGCAAAAACAGGTACCAATATTGGTAATGGTGAAGGGGATGGTTACTTACAATTTCAATTTAGAAATATTTTTGGAGGTGGTGAACAATTGAAATTAGATATTACGAAGGGTACAGCAACTCATTCTTCATACCTCCTGTCTTATACTCAACCTGTCACTCCAAATTGGGTATCCGATTCAATTGCATACAAAAATAGTAGACAATTAGGCACATCCATAGATATGATAGTAACTGGATTGCGTAGTAGTGTTCGAGGTAACTTTGATGATTTTGAAAAGTTAAAACAAGAATTTTATCTAGAAGGGATATTGAGAAAGACAAAACTTACTGCTTCTAATTGTTCAGATTCATTGCTTTTCCAGGCAGGTTCAGATGCTAAGTTAACAATCGGTCATTCTATTTCATGGGATACAAGAGATGTGCCTGTCACTCCAAACAAAGGGAACCTTTTGAAAATAAGTAACGAATTGGCATTAAATCAATACTTCAAATCTCAAATGGAATTTTCTTCATCAAAAAGTTGGTACCAAGATAATTTTTTTACTCTTATGGGTACATATAAATTTGGCTGGATTACAAAAATAGATGACAATGACAAACCACTGCATATTTCTGATAAATTTCATCTTGGTGGTAGTAATGACGTTCGTGGTTTCCAATTGATGGGATTAGGTCCGAAACAAATAAATGATGCAATTGGTGGTGATATGTTCTCTGCATATGGTATTAGTCTGTTCAGTAAATTGCCATTTAAAAAATTCTCTGATTCCAATTTCAGACTTCATGCCTTCTTTAATGGTGGGAAGTTGGTTAACCAAAACACTAATACATTTGATAGAAACTTACAGTCCTTGTTTAAAGAAAATTCATTAGCTATAGGTACAGGTATCATATTCAAACACCCCGTTGCAAGATTTGAATTGAATTTTACATTACCACTTACTTCATATTCTACAGACCATGTTAGAAAAGGTTTTCAATATGGTATCGGTATGTCATTTTTGTAGATATAGGCATTGTTGTGATAAATAAGAGATGCTACATTTTACATACAGTAATCATTATATATATATCATTATATATATATATATTGCAATAGAAGTAGACATAATTATTTTACTTCTTGATTTGAGATCCATCCGTCATGAGCTTTGATCACTTCAGGAATTATCACTTCTTCAAGACTAGAAACTTCATCTGTCTTTTTTATCCATCTTCCTTCTCTATTATCTGATGTAACGAATACAACTTCTTTGTTTCTCGATTGTAATAAGTTACCAATAACTAATTGGTGGTTGTATCTATCCAATGCTTGAGTAGACTTGTAAATTAAGATTGATTCATCGGTTTCTAGTTTAAAGGATACGATCATTGCTTGCTTTGCCCAAGATTCTACTAATCTCCTCAAAAATTTTGGAACTGGGTCTAAATTAATAATCAATTTGCCCTCTGGAGTAGTTGCAGAGTTCGAATTTTCTGAATCATCATTACTTAGTTCTCCATAGGCTCTAGATTGTATCTTGTGTTTTGGTAATCTTGAGAATGGAACAAAGAAATCACTAACAGCAGCCGCTAAATAGAACAGACAGCCGCTTGAGTCTAATAGTTTAGCAATGCTTTTCAATGACCACAAATATTGGTTAACGGTGGTGAATGGCAATAGTAATAGCCTTGATTCACGATTTAAATATTTATCATATAATTCTCTATTACGTAAAATCGTCTCTTTAAAATTTTCACTTAGAGAGCCATCATTATGGAAGTAATCTAAGAACAAAGTATTCAAATTATGAGTGAAAATTCTGTTGTATGGAGTTAAAGAGAATTCTCTATGTAGAAATATGACAGAATAACCATTTGCTAGGAATTGTTCAGCACTGGATGCACCTCTAGTACCAGCAGAAAAATTATCAATAAATCTCACTGTATTATTCTCTAATGGAACAGTGGTACCACCAGAAGTGACTAAAACAATTTTATCACGACCTTGTTGACGTTGGTATTCTAAAAACTCCTTAGCATCTTTAACAAGATCGTTCATATAAGGAGGCCTTGGATTGGTCTGGAAGTAAATATCTTCATCATTGATCGTCTTTGCAACTGGGAAGATTTCATCTGCAATCTTATGGTTGATAGCTGTGGATAACTCGGTAGTCGAGGTATGAATAATTGGTCTTGGAGGTGTCATAGTTCCTATATATATTCGTCCTTTATTCAATTGTGTGTTACTTATACTTTATGTTGGGCCCTTTCCTAAAATCTTCAAGTCAATTTGCATGAACAATGCGATGGATGCTCTTCGTTTAAATATTATAATCAACGATAAAATATATGAAATATAAAAAATTAACCAACAGTTAATTGCCTATAGACAAAGCAACCTTGGTCGATATAATGATATTACGGGTTGGTATTCCTTTCGGATGCCCTGATTAGTAACTTGATTATTCAATTGGCACTAATTTTCTAATATTTTTAGAATAATGAAAGTTCGAAACGGTTTATAATTACGCTTAAACTCTGTGATATTCTATCAAGTAAAAGGGTTTGTAACTTATTTGCTTCGCCTTCCATCTTGTACAATTACCAACTATATCCTAATCATTTAACTTTATGTATAAGTTATTCCTTGTTTCCAATTGGACTTTGCTGATGGAATTCAATATGAAGAATACTATTAACTAGTCAGTTCGATTAATGATCAGTTGTTTTAATGAATTTTCCATTCGAACGAGTCGCTAACGATGATGGTGGTTAAAGTTTCAATTTTAAGAATGAATTTATAATACACTAGTAGGGTTGACATTCAATGCACCTAGTCTATAGAATATATTTATGGCTAGTTGTGGTTATACTAACTATGGTAACAGAACTATATCATAAAATGATGACTCTCTCCTTTGAGGTGGAATGAAAACGTCCTGAATAACAAGCAACTGGTAATGGCTTGTACATAACTTAAGATATACCTAATAGTAGTCATGGACTTTTAATTAGCTCTTAATCTCAAAACCATGAGGGCTGAAAAGTTCCAATGTTTTGTGAAGCTCCTTGTATGAATTTTCTATTGATTTTAGGGACCGTTATTAAACTTTAGAAACTTCTTTTTTGCAGAAAAAATATCTGATCCTAAAATATTGGTATTTCCATGCTGAAGTAGAAATTGATACTTTAGTAATGGTATGATAGGTTAAAGAATAATATATATTCATGTTGTTACCTATGATTAGACTCTATTTATTGTTATCTTAAGCTTCCTACAATTAAAAATGGTCCCTTGGCCCAGTTGGTTAAGGCGTGGTGCTAATAACGCCAAGATCAGCGGTTCGATCCCGCTAGGGACCATTTCTTTTTTTACTTTAGAAATATTTTTTATCTCCTTTCTCTTTTTCCCACGAAGTCTTCTTACAATAGATATATTTTATCCCTTTTGACAGTGCCTTAACAGTAACCAAGAATTCACAATGCTACTCATCACTGGATGACAAGCAATTCATGTTAATATTGCTCTTCCGAACCCTACATCACTTTAATATGGCTAACCTTGGACATCTTCTTAAGGCTTTAAACTCACTTCTCTTAACGGTAACGAAAATATGAGGTTTTAATATGTCGTAATTAACGATTTTGTATACAAGGTTCTTCTTTCTTTTATATCTTCGTTAAAATTTAAAAGATCGAAACAGACTGCAAATTAGTTGAACTTTTATATGGAATAGTCTCAATTAAAAGCTGGGACATTGGTTACCAAAGAGTGTCTATTGGATCAGATAGGGCTACGGTTATAATAGGTTTGATATATCTCGTTGAATTGCCTGAAAAATTTTAGGATTCAATCAACGTGTGTTACGCTTGACTATTAAAAGAAATATAAATTACTTCTAGTTTCGATTTCGAAAAGTTTTCACTGGAGTCTGTCACAACTATTGCGAAATTAAGCTGTTACCTATATTCTTTGTGATTTTGGTATAATCTATTTGCTCGTTATTGCTTTGTCGATTTGGGAATACCATAGGAAAATATAAGTCAAAGAAACCCGGATATAAAGCAAAATATATATACCTACAGTTAATATTCTGTGATTATATTTGATAGCAACAACCTCTATACATTAGATATTTTGGTGTCTTTTTTATATTATTGAAATCTTAAAACTGTTATATTATTGAAATTTACCTGCATGGTATCAATTATATGCAATTATATCAACACATTCGCCCAAGATATTCATAACTTATTCTCATTATCTAATTCGTCCGATAAGGAAAATATAAACTATTCATTGATCTTATTGATTTTAACTACTATTTATTTCATCTACACTAAGAAACATTTATTTATGGAAAGATTATCAGCATTTGGAAACAATTCAACTTTTCGTCGTTTCTTACCAGGAAACAATTCCCAATTAGAAGAAAAGATTTTGAACAGAGGTGGGTTCGTCGCAGGTCTAGTCAATGATGGTAATACTTGTTTTATGAACTCTGTGTTACAATCTTTAGCATCGTCCAAAACATTGTTAGAATTTTTAGATAGTGAAATTATCCTAAAGGCTGAAGAATTAGAAGAAAAAGAAAACAACGTAGAAGTGGATAATGAAGAAGAGAAAGAAGAAGACGATGAGGATAAAGATGAAGAAAGCACTAGTGAAGAAGTAGAAAAGGGCACCAAAACTGCTAGATCTAAAACTTACGGTAAACGTAAAAAGAAGTTGGCAAGAAAAATGGATGAAATAGCCTTGAAAAAGGATGAAAATGAGCAGGAAAGAAATGTTACATTCAGTTTGACTTTCAAAGAATTATTGGATAAATTGAACTTTAAATATTATAGAGAAAGACATTATTTTAAAACTAACAAACTTTTGAGAACAATGTCCAAGGCCCCAAATAAGAATATCATTTTAGGATATGATCAAGAAGATGCACAAGAATTCTTTCAAAGTATCTTACTTGAATTAGAAAAGAATGTTAAAAGTTTGGGTGATGAAACAAATAAACAAGAACCAGTCCCTGAAAGTGAACTACCTGAAAATGCATTGATTGGACAAAACAAATTGGGTGAAGTTGGTACAGTTTATATTCCAACTGATCAAATTGATCCAAACTCTATTTTAAATTCAGATAACTCCACAAAATTTTATACTCCTTTTAAAATGGTCACTCCGTTGGATGGTATTACTGCGGAAAGAATTGGCTGTTTACAATGTGGTGAAAACGGTGGTATTAGATATTCCATCTCTTCAGGTATAAGTTTAAATTTACCTGCTGAAAACATTGGATCTAATCTAAAATTATCACAGTTATTGAAAGAATGGATTAAACCTGAAATTATTGAAGGTGTTGAATGTAATAGATGTGCGTTGAATGCTGTCCGTGAACATCTAACTGATCAATTGAAACAATTTGAAGCAAAAGAAAGCGGAGCTATTCCAGATAAATTGATTAAAGCAATTTCTGAAAGAATTGAAAAATTAGAACAAACTTTATCCAAACCTGTAATTGATGATGATGATTACAAAGAAATGCATACCGAGAATATGGTCCGTAGATGTTCAAAATCAAAACAAATTTTGATATCCAGACCACCTCCATTATTATCTATTCATATTAATAGATCAGTTTTTGATCCAAGAACATATATGATCAGGAAAAACAATTCCCGTGTTTTATTCAAATCTAGATTGAATTTGGCGCCATGGTGTTGTAATATTGATGAGATCAACCTTGATGCTCGTTTACCAATGTCAAAAAAACAGGAATTTGCTAGTGAATCTTCAGAAGATGAAAATGTTGGCGGAGAATATTACGCTAAATTACACCAGAGATTTGAACAAGAATTTGAAGATAGTGATGAAGAAGACGAATATGGTGAAGAAGAATATGCCGATAGAGATGTAAAGGATTATGATCCATTAAACGGTGAATTTAGTGAAGATAATGATGATGGAGATGAAGAAGAATATATCGAAGAACAAGATGCACTAGGCAATACCATCAGGAGAAGAAGAGTTGAAAGAGATACGTTGAATGAAGATGAGCCATTGGACGACGAGGATGATGATGATGAAAATGATGTTGATTATGAAGAAGAAAAAGCTGTTTCTGAAGAAGTTAGTGAATTACAACACGGTGACGAAAAAAGTGATGTTGATTCGGAAGAAGAATTGGATAATTCAATTTCTGTACCTCCAACTATTACTGCACCAAGCGCGTCCACGGTTCCGGTCGGTCCATTAACATATTCCTTAAGATCTGTAATTGTTCATTATGGTACTCATAATTATGGTCATTATATCGCATTTAGAAAATACAGGGGGTGCTGGTGGAGAATTTCTGATGAATCAGTTACAATTGTCGATGAAGCAGAGGTTCTCTCTACCCCTGGTGTATTCATGTTATTCTATGAATATGATTTTGATGAAGAAACTGGTATGATGGGTGATGATAAATATGAGATGACAGAAGATGTTCAAGTTGTGGAAAAAGAGGAGGAATTATCCTCTACAAGCAACGAAGAATCGGGTGCTCATGAGGAAAACAATCAATAGACTACTATATTTTCACAATTGTATACATATAATATTTAATTCATTAATAGGTGTTAAAAAGTTCTAATCATTTTTTTTCCATTTAACAAAGGATATAAGAGATGACTATATTTACTAGATTTGCTGTCTTATGTTCTCATATTATTTATTTCATTCTATAAAAGATAATATCATGTAATTAATTGTCTATATTGTTATTATATGTAGGTTGATATTAATCAAAGTAAAACTAATCAAGTAAAATGATTCCTCTAATTTGTTAGGTTTTACCTTGTTTATCAGTCGGCGTCATGAATTTAAACTAATTCATCTATTTCTTCATTGCTTTTACTATTGAATTGTTCCAAACGTTTTTGTTCTTGTTCTAGTTCTTCTTTTAAATCTTCATTGATCAATTCGTCAACATCAAAATCAAAACTGTTTGGATCGGAATCGTATTTTGCAATGACACGTCTTTTCAATCCGGTTTTTTGATCAGTTTCTAATTTACCTGCTCTATTTGAAGAAAAAGCAGTTGCCTTTGTTTGATCCTTCAAGTTAAATTTTAAATTTCTACTTTTATTATCTTTGTTAGTTATTTTTTTATTGTCATTTTTAGTAACTTTAAAAGTTCCAATATTTGAAAGCAAAGGCATAGCCAATGAAAACACTAGAACTATTAATAATAGTATAACAAAACTTGAAAAATTCATCTCGTATAGACTATATGATCTTGTCTCGCACAGTTCTATTGCAATCAATTATAAATTAACGATTACCAAAAGAAATACAAAATAGATAAAAAGAAAGCCTAATTACTAATACTGTATCTCAATCCCAAAATCGAATGTGGTCAACCTTCAATGCATCTTTCTGCAGCTAGCATCCTTAATATCTAATCTCATCTCATCTCATCTCAACTT